>NW_010427427.1:97060-97356 GCF_000710305.1 Buceros rhinoceros silvestris | reverse complement strand
CTTTTGTAAAGTGATACAGTAGAAACAGTTCCTATCAGCAGAATCAATGTGACTGGTACCACAAGATTTTTCTTGCTCCCTCCCTTTGTAGAGGACCCACTCTCATTTAGATGGGACCTGTGCATAAGCTGTATGGAAATCTGTGGGTCTACTGAACCATGAGCACCATGGATGCATGATCTGTCCACTACAGCTGACAGCACACCATATCATCAGCTGTATTAGCTATCTGATTTTTCCAAAGGCTTCTTTTCCACCTAATACCGCCCCCCACCCCCCCACCGCCCGCCCCGCCT
>NW_010427427.1:96545-96925 GCF_000710305.1 Buceros rhinoceros silvestris | reverse complement strand
CCCCCGCCCAGCATCTCACAGTGGATATGAAGTCGCTGTGAGCATGCACACTTTTGAAGTTGTAGGTCGAGGTATTTTAACATTTGTACCAATAGGGCCAGATTTGTTCTACACCAAAGACAGACTTCAGTTTCCGTAATTCATTTAGTATTCTCCTGCCATTTAGAAGGATTGTTAAGAGAGTAAATTAAGTGAATTCTTACTAAGACATGGGGACTGCAAAAAGACATAATTTTAAAATACGGCCTCTTTTTTTCCTAGACAAGCTGGGACCGACTGTTTTTGCTCCTGTTAAAATGGATTTTGTAGGTAACATCAAGGTAACAGCTCACTTCTAGCACTGATTTTTCTTTTTTTTTGATAAAAAACCCTAAAATATA
>NW_010427427.1:35184-96477 GCF_000710305.1 Buceros rhinoceros silvestris | reverse complement strand
GTCACATGCTCACTTCTAGCACTGATTTTTCTTTTTTTTTGATAAAAAACCCTAAAATATCTATTTTAGGCACTAGAGGTCAAGAACCTTTGTTGTAGGAGTCAATACTGGAAGGCTATTTAATATTTGATAATGTTACCATCTGTCAGATCAGAATGCTGGAATGCCATTGGTTCCATTCTTACAGAACATGCTATGTTTAATTGTTGTTGTGTGCAAACTTATAAAATACTTGATTGACTGCCAGGTAAAACGTGTTACATTTAATGGATGTGACTTTGGTTCTGAGCTGAATAGGTTATAAGTCATAACGTGGTAGAAATATTGACTTTAGACTGTTAAACAAATGGAGGGGGGAAAAAACCTTTCCTCAACCAAGCAGGAGGAAGTTAGTGCGTTAAGAAGCAGCTTCTCAGCAGGTTGAGGCAGACCCTGCAACCTCGATTCTTGTTCTGGAAGTTCCTCCAGCTCCAAGTCTGAAAAAGTTTGAAGTGCAGCATGTGAAATAAGATGTATTTATAGTGAGACTTTTCATAGCTTTTCTTTCAAGAGAAAAAAAAAAAAGCAAAACACATCATCTGAGTGTATAGGGAACATTGCATACATTCAGATTTGTTTGGTGGAAAGTAAGACAGATATTTGCTATCTTATTGAAGGTAGACACTAGCAAAAGAGAAATGCTACTTAAAAAGCTAAACCCTTGAATATTTATTGTCAAGTGATAGGCAGCTACTTCTTTCACATCGAAGAAGAATCTGTTTATCTGCCCCTTATTTTTTTTTTCTTGTTTTTGTGAGGATTTATGTATAATAAAGTTGGGAATAAATTAAAAAGCTAAGGATGCTGTTGACTGCTGCTAAGTGTAATTGAGAATTTGCAGCTTAGCAGTTGTCAGAAGGTAAGCTTGCTTATACTGAAACTTGGGGCAAATGGGACTTTGCTTGGAGAGCAGGTTGAGTTAACTCCTTTCCATCGGTGTGCAGGATGGCATGTGAACCTGAAGCATTTTGTCAGACAGAAATGCAAGGTTCCATGTAAATCTTTGACAGAGATGCTTTTTTTTTTTGGGGCGCATTAGCCAGCTGGCTAACCAGATGTTTCTAGGGTGATGCCCCGGGAAGATGTGCCCAATACAGCAGGGCACCTGTGTCCTGGAATTGTGTGATGTGGTTGGGGATCTGTGGTATCCCTTTGCAGGGAATAGTCCTGGTACATAGGTAGCGTTTATATACAGGCCACTGTTTGATCTTAAAAGCCTAAAGCTTTGCCTCTTCTTTTTGCTTCAGAAAATAAACCAGAAATTTATAACCAACAAAGAAGAGTTTGATACCCTTCAGAAGATAGTGCTCCATGAAGTGAATGCAGGTGTCGCACAAGTTAGAAACTCTGCTACGGAGGCTCTCCTGTGGCTGAAAAGGTAACAGCCTCGTATCTACTTACACTATGAACTCCTGAGGTGCAATGAGGGGCCTTTCACCAGTGCAAGCTTATGTATGTGGAGCAAACATAGCTCTCCACAGGCTCCATCAATCCAAACTGACTAGGTTCAAGATCATGTTGTTTGTTCTTTTATTGCTGCAACTTCGCAAAAAGGCCTGAAAAAGCGATTGCAGGCAATCTTTTTTTCCCCTAAAAGTGAAATTACGGTGAATGACTGATCCTGCTGGGCCAGAACATCAGGCAGGTGATTTCAGGATACTGCAGAAATGTTTTAGCGAAGTGTTTTTCCTTGGGCTGGGAGAGAGTCTGGAGGAGGTGGCCACGTTTTTTTTCATTCAGATTGAAAATGGCACCTTAATTTTGAGTTTTATTGCACTTCTGAGTTGTATTGTGACTTTGGGGGCTTTGTTATGCTTTGGGTTACGTTGTTATAATCATAGTTTATTTTTATTTCCTGGGTTCCTCCTGACAGAGGCTTAAAGTTCTTGAAAGGGTTTTTGACGGAAGTGAAGAATGGGGAAAAGAATATTCAAACAGCTCTGAGTAAGTGCCAGTTGCTTTATTCTTCATGTGCTTCTGAATTTATGTACTTGGCTATTTTCCTCCTCACTTAGAACCTGTGTTTTATTTTCTCTTCGGTGACTAATGATGCAAGTAATATCCAAGACATAACTTTTTTGAAAATGGCCATCTAATCAGGTTACTAGGTAACTGGTGAATGTTGATTTAATAGCAGGTAAAGATTCCTGTAATTGGCATACTTTTGGCAGGGGAGACAGTCATATCATGCTTTGTCTCTTTCCGTTTTCACTACTACTGGTTTGCAGCAAGAGCGCTTTCAAATTTATAGTCGCTGTCATGTTGTTTCTTTTAGTTCCTTGTGAGATTAGCCATCACTCTTTTAAATCACCTCTTTGCCAGTATGGTTGGGAGTTGCCTGTGTTAGAGGGGAGTTTGTAATAGAAAAGAAGGAATTTTTTCCAACTGCATGATTTCTGACACTTGCCGAGTGCCCTAGCAAGTACAAACCCCTCGTAGACTTGGTTATTTCTGAGCAAGACCCTCTCTGCGTGCATACAGTCTAATGTTATGGTAATCCTTTAAAAGAAGCTTTAAATTTTTTTAAAGCTTTTTTTTTAGCTTCTTTTAAAACAGCTAAGCAGTCACTCTATAGGATTAGTAAAAAGAACTACTACTCCAAAGTATGTAAGCAGCTCTTGGAAGCAGGATTGTAAATACACTGCTACTATATGTGGATGTTAAACTCCATGGAAAGGCAAGGCACTTATTTGACCTTCTGAGTCCGAAGGCTGCAGCACTGAATTAGTGCTTGAATTGCTCTGTCTGCAGCAGAGCCATGCTGCTGTTTTTTTCTCACTTCTTTCTGCCCTTGCTCACCTATATCTGTATCACCAGTATAGCTTTGATTTACTGTTAGAGTTTCTTATTTAGGAGTTACTGTGCTGGTTGAATCTCAAGTGAAGATGGGGTATATAGCTTGCTTTTACAACTTCAAATATCAAGCTTATGAAATGAAAATTAAAAACGGAATATCTACCAGTTCTTATGATCTTCTGAGGAAAAAAAATAGCTTTCTAAAGGGATTTGTCTTTACTTGGAATTTAAATCTAAGAAAACTTTTCATCTCATGGTGTTTTTAATGTCCCCTATATTTGCTGCTGAGGCAGAGAACAGACTTGTCAGTCCTGTTTGCTACATGATACACTTTTTCTCCAATTTCATCGCTCTTATCGCTCTGTTTTTATCACAGATTCTCACTCCTGCTGTAAAGATAGAAAAGCTGCAATCAGTTGTTAGACTGATAGATGAGCAGTACTTTGTATTATAGCAAAACTTGTGGCTATGTTTTACTGGCTTTTTATGCTCTTCCAATAATGCCTATCTGCAGTCTTTTGAGCAAATATTGTAAATCAGCAAAATGTAGAGGTTCTCTTTCTTCAAGGTGAACAGCTCAGGGAGAGTGGTCAGGTACTTAAATGTCAGGTACTGAAAAATTCAGCTGAAGGACAAGAATATGAAATGCTGACAGTGACAAACTAAGACTGGGAAAATACGGCTCAAAGATGTTTGTTATATGTAGAAAGCTTTGTATATGAAAGTGGACCTGTTTAGGAGCAGAACAAGGGCCTTCATGAAAGGCTACAATGAAGGACACTCAAGAGAGATCCTGAGGATTACTTTAATAAAGGCCCAGTGCTTCTGTTCTAGTGATGCTCAAAACTTGACCCTCAGATGTAAAGACAGAGTTCTTGGTTAATGCCTGAGCTAACCACCTCAGTGGAGGCTGGCTACCAGGATTGTTTCACCCTGTATGTTATTTTCTCAGACTTGCACCAAACTGTGAACTAGATAGTAAAAGTGTTAGTTGTGAAGCATAGCTAGTCAAATATAAATTCCATTTGCCTTCCTGTCTGTTAGAACACTTACTTGCCGTGGATGAGTTGAAGGAGATTTGACAGCAGCGCTGAGACCCCAGTGCAGAAATCCCAAATCTGTCATCTCCTTTCAGTCATAACTTTGGTGCTCAGAAACAGCCATTGTTAGCATCCAGTGGCAAGAATATATCCTTAAATAGTCATTTTTAAGATCTAAGTTATCTTTGTGATGCTAACTTAAAACTGCTGCTTAAATCTAGATCTTGATTTTTTTTTTTTCCCTTCTTTTATCTCCCTCTTTAAGATAATGCTTATGGAAAGACATTACGGCAGCACCATGGTTGGGTTGTCCGTGGGGTCTTTGCGGTAAGTATTTATCCTACTTGCTGATAGAGCTGGGGTCTTGTTCATGTGATCTTATGCTGTGTGTAATTAATAAACCATGTGAAAATTCTAAGCATTAAAATGAATAGATTACTTTGTCAGACCTTATTTTCAAGGTGAGGATTGTGGTTATCGCTATGTTTAGTTTTGGACTTTCAGGGCTGAACTTACTTTCTGGAGCCAAAACAGATGGATCACGCTTGCATGAACTTTTTTCCATATATGTTTTCAGCACAGTCTTGCGGGGCTGTTAAATGCAGAAATGAGGGTTCTCAAACTCTCAGAGTTGCTTTTTTGAGGATTGATCTGTCTTTGGATTTCAAGAAGGATTAGTGTAGAATGTATTAGGGAACTGAAGTGTAATATGTTGGGTACGTGAAATGGTTTAATTTTTGTCCAATCTGGCAGCTCCCCCTTGTGTCTCTTGTGGAAAACTATCACTGAAAAGGAGAAAAGGAAAACCTCATCCAGGCAGTCATGACAGAGATATTGACTGGGAGAAACACAAATGTTGGGGAGGGCTTTCTAAAGAGATTTTTAAGAATGAGACTTCAGTGCTGAACTGTGTGACTCTGGGTTGGGAGCTGCCCTAACAAACAGTACTTTATTTGAAGTTTGGAATTAATTAACTTCTAATCATAGAATCATTTTTGTTGGAAGAGACCTTTAAGATTTTGGAGTCCAACCACACATCCTGAACTGCCAAATCATCACTAAACCATGTCCCTCAGCACCGCATCTACACATCTTTTAAATACCTGTAGGGATGGGGACTCCACCACTTCCCTGGGCAGCCTGTTCCAGTGCTTGACAACCCTCTCTGTAAAGAAATTTTTCCTAATATCCAAACTAAATCTCCCCGGAGCAACTTGAGGGCATTTCCTCTCATCCTATCACTTGTTACCCAAGGAAAGAGATCAACCCCCACCTCGCTACAGCCTCTTGTCATGTAGTTGTAGAGAGCCATAAGATCTCCACTGAGCCTCCTTTTCTCCAGACTAAACAACCCCAGTTCCCTCAGCTGCTCCCCATAGGACTTGTGCTCTAAACCCTTCACCAGCTTTGTTGGCCTTTTCTGGACACGCTTCAGTACCTCAATGTCCTTCTTTAACTGAGAAGCCCCAAACGAGACACAGTATTCAAGATGTGCCCTCACCAGTGCTGAGTACAGGGGGACAATCAGTTCCCTACTCCTGCTGGCCACACTATTGCTGATACAAGCCAGGATGCTGTTGTCCTTCTCTGCCACCTGGACTGAGTATATATAAATGCTAACTATTTGTGTAAGCTATTTACTTGTACCAAATATGATATAGAGACACTTCTAAAATCTGGCCTCTCTTAAGATGTCTTAAACTGGGGACCTACACAGATATAATAAAAAATTTAAAATGCTGGCTTGCCTCTCAGTTAAAAATCTGAACATATGCATGTACAAATAAATGTATTAAAGCTATGCAATCTAAGTGCAGAGAGGGATGTTGTAGAAGTTTTTCATGGTTTTAGTTGGATTTCTTTTCCTGTTCTGCTTTGCAAATCTAAAAGCTTTGGTTCCTCTCCCAGTTAGCTTTAAGGGCAGCTCCAACATATGAAGACTTTGTGGCAGCTCTCTCTGTAGAGGAGTGTGATCCTCAGCAAGAAACGTTTTACAAAGGAATGCAGAGGGACCTCAACATTTACTTACCAGCCATGGAAAAGCAGCTAAATATCTTGGACACTCTCTATGAAGTACATGGTTTGGAGTCAGATGAGGTGGTATGACTACAGCAAGACTGCATCTTAAAACTTCAGGGACTGTGTGTGTTAACAAAGATTTCTTTAATTTTGCTTTTTTTTGGACATTGTTTCTGTTAATTGTATCTTTTCAGGTGCGAAGGGTGTTATGAATGTTTTTGGGGAAGGGTATGTATGTTGTGGGTTTGTTTGGTTTTTTGTTATGCTTGGTTTGTGTTGAAATGCAGAGGTACTGTCTCTCTTTGGATCATAACTATGTCCGTGATGAATGTTTTTGGACGGTTTCTCTCTACTGTCTGTGCACATCCTCTTCTCTTCACCTCATAAAAGTAACAGAGCAGAATTTGGCCTTTGCTCCTATACCTTAGGAGAGCGCTGTGCATGCAGCGGAGCTGTTGAAATGTCAACATGGTGTCTAGGCAGGCGCTGCTGGCTCTGGCTCTCCCATGTCCTGTGCCCATTCCTTGTGACAGTGTAGGAGGACAGAGGTAATGAGAGTTATTGTTACCCTGGTAGAAGAAAAGGGCAGCTCATTGCCAGCTTCTAAGGTACACAATGAGTTTGTCCTTAATTTGGCTTGAAGCTTTTTAATGCAGCAGCTTCCTAAGAAATACAGAGTTCTTCACCCCAAGCGTATGTGGCTGGTGGTCTGAGCTTCCCCAGGAGCCAGCCTTTGAAACTGGCTGTCATGTGCCCGGTCAGCTCCTGCCAGTGGATGACAATAAATTTGCTGGCACAGACTGGCAAAGTCCAACTAATTTCAACAGTGCTTTACATAAGCAATTGAAAATCATGTTCAGGTTTAGGGTTTTCTTAAACTGAATTCACACAAAATGTAATATTTGCTTTTAAATTGAATGCAGCTCAAAAAGCAGACCTCATTAAAATCCTTCCTAGGCTGCTATTATGGGCAGAGACTTCATGAAAGTGGACCTGAAATGAGTAAAGCATAGGGGAAGGTAGAATTTGTCACAGACCCATTACACATTGGGCCAATTACAAACCTTAAAATCTGAAATGATGTGGAAGTGACTAGAAATTAAGAAAGTAAGATATGCCCTTTTCCCTGTTTTGCTGATACACATAAAAATGTGCTCCTTAACATTGCTGCTATTAAAAATAATAAAGTCCTTTTAGCAAGTGATATGGCTAAGGACAAAATTCTTAGACCTGCTGATGACTCAGAGGCTGTTTGTGAATTACTGACTACCCGTTCAAGGCATAAGCAGGTCTCTCAGTGGTTACCTAAGGCTTCAGATAGCTTTGTGCAGAGTTGTTAAACTCATGTGGAGGAGGAGAGAAGACTGTGCTAATGAGGTACTTAGAATTAGTAAATCTTCGTAAATACGGAATAAGTAATGCACAGGCTCTTGCCAGGCTAAAAACTATGTTGTCAGTAAAACGAATGCACTGCAGGCTGACTGCCCTGCATTGCGCTGTGACGGCAGCCTCTCTGCACAACAAATACTTGATTCTTTCTAAAGAGCCCAGCATTGTGAGCTTTAAGAAAAGCATATGATGCTTGAAAGAAAGACCAAGCATCACACTGGATGTATAAAGCAAAACACCAGGACTCTAATTAGGCATTTAAACAATGTGACTTCATTGTTCCTGTCATCGTCTCTTGAGTTGTGCCTACCTGTAGTTCCTACATAGTCCAAGAGGAATCAGAACGATGTAGGGGGTTTAGATTTTTTATTTTAATATATTAAGTAGAATGTATTTATGTGAGTACAAAATCAAAACTTTTGATCAAAGCTCCATTCAGTTGTTTCACCACTTGCTGTGCTAAAAACTCTCCACCCTGCATGGTTTCCTCAAGGTTTTAAGCTTTTATGTGGGAAACTTTGTAATAGTTTTCAGCTGAATACTCTGAGAAGGTAGTAGAGACCCCATTTCCACAAAACATCATCTGGGGTATGGGGAGAGCAGGAAGAGGAGATCCCTCTTCTCTAGAAATTAACTGTCAGATGACAAAAATTTACCTCCCTTTTTTCTCTAAGCTTTTCCAGGAGCAGGAAAGCATAGTCTGCACTTAAAGTCTTGGAGGTATTTTGGGGGTTTCTGTTTGTTTGCTCTTGTTTTGTTTTTTAACTATCAGGAGAACCACTAGTTTGTTAGTAGTGCGTCAGACCTGATGTTTGATCTCAAATTAGGAGGCTTTATTTGGTAGGCAGAGAACTTAACAGCTTCATTGGGCCATTAGCTTCTACTAGCCATTACTAACTTCTACCATTACTCTTTCTTCTACAAATAGAAAATGGTCCGGATTGCATTTCCTCTAATCAGTATGGCATCCTGCCTCAGAGCAGGCTTTCTCATCTTGCTTTTCTATGCGAAGTTTGTCTTTCTGAACTCTGGAATTGATGCTTGAGAAAATTCTTAGCAGAAGGTGGCTTCAGGACACCCCTGTGTGCTTATCATTAAGCAGGAGACTTGTGGAGAAGGAATTGAGCAATTTTTTCTTGCCTTCAAAACTTGTACTACTTCACACACTGCTCCTGCGGGACATTGAACACTTCTAAGACTTACAAATGCTGTTTTTCTAGTCAAACCACCACTGAGAGAGAAACCCATGCAGCACATTGCAGAGCTGAACTCCAAGTTACACCTCTAAGGATGCAGGAGATTGTGTTTGCTTCCACTTGGTCATATACTGCTACCTAATTCACTTCTCTGTTTTCATGGGATGTCAGTTTGGCGAGCAGAGGTGATTGCTTTTGATTTTAATTGCCAAGAAAAAACAACTAATTTTGGCAGTCAAATTCAGAATTGGAGAGAAGGTCTGTGTCTCTTGTTTGATTTGTTTGGTTTGCTGATTGGTTAGGATGTTTTTTTAATGGCTGACACTTATGAACAACTGACCTGCATACTGATAGAGATCCACGCGACTCTCAGCTAACAGCACCCTTGCTCTCTATACTTTACCTGAACTGCTTTGGTTTCTGAAACTGCACTAGTCTAAAATTTTGCGTCCCTTTCCTTTAGAAGTGCTTTCGGCTGTTTTCCTTCAATGTCTGACAGCTGCATATTCTCAGGGATTTTACTTAGCCATGGCAAAATAAGAGTAATCACAGCCTTACCCTAGGGGAGTAAGGCTGCTTTTTGTGCTTGGTGTAGCTGAGCATAGAGCTCCGATACAGCATACGACACTGGCAGTGTCTGTCCAGTGCACACCCTTGCTGAGACATGGTAAATCCCAAAGCAATCTGATATAGAAGTGCTATCTAGTACTGAATAATGGCAGTCAGCATATTTGAATAGAGATTATACACACATCTTTGTAATATAGTGCCGTTGGCATTAGAGCAGAGCTCTCAAATAATTTCAGTGGCGTTCTGCTTAGCAATGGGAGGCTTTTATTTATTTTATTTATTTGTTGTTATTAAAACGAACTATGTTCTGGAGCCCCCTCTGCTATTTTAAGATACCGTACTCAGTTGTATATTGAAGTGACATTACCATTGTAGAATATGAACTGGATACTCAAGTGCTTTAGTGTGGACTTAAGGAATCATTGAAGCATCCCACCTTGACACTCTTGTAATATGGGTCTCCCTTTAACAGGTGCACTTAAAGTTAAGGGATATACCTTCACTTACAAGCTTTTGGTAAAGCATCATCAGGATTTAGATTACAGCTGTTGGCTTTCAAAATGTTTCGTATTTTGAAAAGTGTCTCTTGGTTGTCTGGATGTGTAAAACGTATGCCCAAAATGTGCTCTCTTTGTTTACAGCGTGCTTTGGCAAAGGGGTGTGGAGCATTATGGAAAACAAGCATTAGGTGTCTTCATATGTTGGACCTTCTGACCCTTTCTCTTCATTATCATTTCAGCTTTTTTGGAAAACTCTAGGGAACCTTAAACTGCCTTTCAGACACCAGAAAAGATCATTAGACCATTCCTACCTGGCTATCTCTCCCTCTTCCCCCACATGGTCCCCACCTCTTCCTTTCCTTCCATTGTCATCTGGCTTGCTACTTGGAGCTGTTGCTGTCAAGCTGAAGCATCTCTCCCGAAGAGTGCAAAACAGGAAGTTTTGTAAGTGGTGCAAATGTAAACTTGGAAAATCAGACCTGCCATACAGTCAGATGGAGAGTGTGCTGCTTTTCTCTGAAGTCTCTTCCTGGTTTGATATATTTTGCCAGGAGAACCACAGCACTTTAAACTTTTAATTTCATTGATGAAATTTAAATTGGGACACTTCAGACTTGGCAGAGAGAAAGCACAGGGATTTTTTTTTTATTGACTTATTTCTCTTCTCTTGCCTGCAAAGTTCACATAATAAAACAAAAAGAGGGGTGGGAATAACTGAATTCATGCCTCTTTGCTACCTTCTGTAGCCCCTTGGTGAACAAACCCAGCGAAGTACTGCATGCTTCAAGCAATATAAAATCACCCTCATGCGGAAGGGGTATCATCATGTACTTGCTGGCTCTGAGCAAGCCTGGGCAGTAGCTGATCCTGCTCACAGTTCGCACAAAGATGTAAGCATGTGCTTTGAAGTTAGAACATAAGCATATGCTTCACTTAAACACACGTGCACCCTCACACTGGCATGCAGCTCTTCAAAACAGGGTCTTTGACTGTCAGTTTTAGTATCAATTTCCAGGTATGGGATTTTTCCCCCCAGACACTCCAGGTGTGCTAGAAGTGTTTTTTTTATATATATATATGTCAAACTTCCTTGTTTTCATATCCTGACTTCTGCTTAACACTGTTTGTTAAATTTATTTTCTATTGCAGCATTCAGTGGGTCCAAAACTTATTAAATCCTTTATTTAAAGCTATCTTGAAAGTTTGAGCTTTATATCTACTTGAAACTAAACAAGCGAATTGCATTCCAGAATATGGTGACTAAACTGAAAACCAAAGCTTTTGTGTTTCCTTTCCTATTTTCTTTTTCAAGCCAACTTTGGGCATACATTTTATCGCTGTCAAGTTGAGCTTACTTGCAAGCCTTACTTATGCATACTGAAATACATGTAAAGATGAAGAGAAGGTATATTGCCTCACACTTTAAATTTACTTGATTCTAAGGGCTTGTTCATGGCCTCAAAATCACCTCTTCCAGTGTAAGCGTTGCATGAATTGTGCTGTCATAAGCAGTTCAGTCCAAAATACTTCGGAGTTTCTGGTCTGCATCATCTCTCAAACCATACAGCATCTGTCTCTTCTTTTGGAACATTATTAAGACCTTTGTCAGACTTTTATATTATTTCATTATAATAAACTTATTTTAAATAAGCATGTTTTAAAATCTCGCTTTCTCCTTGCATGGATTTTGTTTCTTTTATTACAGTAAGAGGGCCTGAAGCGCTCTTCGGGAGTGCATCTGTTCTCGGTACTGTGTGAACAGTCGAAATCAGTACGTTTCTGGTTAACAGAAACTACCTGTATGTATCTTTGTAGGAAGAATGTTAACACACATGGAGCCTGTTTTGATTACAAGAATAAAAGCTGTGTCTGGCATCTGGTTGTGGGTCCTTGGCCAGTGTAAATATGTGAAGGCTCCGGTTACAAAAGCCAGCCTTGAAGTGTGAGAGGAGTTTGTGGTTTTAAAATTGCATATATTTGTTCTTCTGTTGCCTGGACTTGAATCTCTTCAGTAGAGATTTCAAAGGCTTCAGGAACTCCTGTGTGGTCATCTTGAGATGCAGATGAAGGTTAGCGCTCCTTAATGCGGGTGTAACTGTTCCCTTTTCCCCCCTCTTTTCTTTCTCTCTCCGTATAACCATGAGAGCAGATCTATACTACCTGATTGTGTCTCTCTAGCAAGGGCAAGTCCCTCTGCTACCTGGCAACATGCAGGTGAAGATCTGTGAAGTGGCAGAGGCATTTTCTCAGCTGGAGAGCTGCCTCACCACCCCTGTGGCCGGGGGGTAGGATGCATGTATCCTGTTGTAGCGACAACAGCACTGCTGAGCTTGAGCTGGCTGTAGGATGCAGGAGACTGAACCCTTCTAATTGCAGCAGGCCTCAGACTATCAGCTCTGCAAGGGCTGAAAGCTGCACTTGCTTCAGCAAGTGCTGAGCTCTGGCAGAAGCCCTAAACAGTATCCCTATGTCTCACTTGCTGGGGCTGAGCTGGTGGATCGCTGGTACATTGGTGAGGGATGAACAGTTTTCTCAGATGGCCTTCCAGGGCAGAGATCATATCCCTCTTTCACCACTCCAAGGGTTTGTTCATCTTTTCTCCTTCCTGAGGAAATAAGCGGGTTATCGGTCATGAGACCCTGGCAGTTCCAGCTAAATAACAACAGCTGGGTCACTAATGCTTCTAGAGGTCCCTCTAAGACATGGCCTTGGCCCTGTGCTGTGGGCATCTGGAAATCACCTGGCACATGAGCAAGCCTTGGTGCCGCTGGCATGAGCTGTCATTGCAGCTCTAATGCAGGTGGCTTTGGAGGCTCTCCTGGCTGTCAGCTCTGCTACAACAAACAACTGGGCCCATCCCACTGTACTCTCTGGCAGCTCCTGTGAAGCCATGCTGTTACATGTTGTGGTTAGACAGGGCTGCTGCTGGGGCAGAGCCCTGTTCTATCCAGAGTCAGCATTTCTGGTGCTAGTATCTGTACCATGTCATGCTGTACTAGACAACTGTAGCTCTTCACACCAGAACAAGCGTACACAGAGACAGACGGGGAGAGCAGTACAGAGTCTATCAAAATTTCACTCACATGCAGCGTTATAATGAATTTTCTTTACTCATATGAAAATCACAAGATGAGGTTTCAGGTTTCCATCCAGGCACACAATAAACAAATTGAACAGATGTCCATTTACACTGGAGGAGCAGTGACTTGCAACCTGCTGCAGCCATGCAGACAGCTTTCCATCAGCATTTTGGTACTGGAGGAGGAGGGATGTGATGGGTTCTGTCATGCATTGCAGTGTTCACAGACCTGCCCCATAACAGTCAGTGCTTTGTGAAAACCCACAAACTAATGCCTCGAAGTCCAGCTTCCACCCATGAGCTGCTGTGTTGGTTTTCTAACCAGCACTGCCCTACTGGATTTTACAGCTGAAATGTGTCCGTAAGCAAAGGAGAGCAGAACGTAGTGGCTGTGGCAAGGATGTCTGTGGGTGTGCAGAGGCACCATCCACCAGCATGAGTTGCTGGTCACCTCTGTAAAATGCTCTGCTCTCCTAAATAGCTGAACGCAGACCAGCAGCGCTGCACAGATGTGTCCTAATGGAAATCCCATGCACTACAACATAGCTCCCAGGCAAGTGCCTCCTCATGACACTGGTTAAAAAGAAGCAAATCTGTTGCCACTACAGGATCCCAGGTGAACTGCAGGAAGAGCCTTAGCTAAAGCTTTGTCAGAGTTCCTGATGTTTGTTAGTAAAGGTCATGGGCTCTGGCAGTGGCTGCTAAATTCCTGTCCCCCTCAGGAATCTGGATCCATAGTTTAAAATAAAAACTGGTTTGCTGAACATCTAGGATTCACGGGAACGTGCAGGTGCTGCTGTTAAAATGGGAAGCTCAAAGAGGACACGTTAAAGACTCATCAATGACCAAAATATCAATAAATATTTTTTCTTAAGGTTCTCATACGTGTAAAAAGACTGTGTTTTAATAAGGGGGAAAGGCAATGCCAGCTCACAGCACCAAAGCTTTGACCAGTGCAACCAGGCAGAGTGAAACCTTTACTAGGTTGGTTTCTTTTTTGCCCAGCTGGAAACTCTGCTACGCTGGGGTTAGTGTGGGACTGGCATGCAGTTTTGCTGCCCTATAGGATATATAAAGCTATTGAAATGCGGAATATGGGACCGTAATTCAGTGCTACAGCTTGAATGGAGCACAGGTTTTGAACTCCAGTTTAATGCGATTATGCAAAACTATTCCCTGAATTGGATCCACAAGGAGAAAAGTTTTCTTTATCACTTGGGGACTGGTAGAGTAGGTGCCGAGCAGGAATACTAGGACTAAGAAAAAGAAGTGCAGGAGATGCTGCAGTCTGCCAGACACTTCCAGACATTGGTGCAACCAAGCTAGGTGTCTGTCCATCCATCTGGAAGATTCCAACCAAGATGTTACCGTGTATTCTTTCCTAATATTTAAATACATCGACCCAAATATATTTCTTAATTAACAGATACTTATTCCTTTCCTTCTGTGTCTAACACATATTTTAGATTTGTTTATTGTATGTTGTCATTAAAAAACCACACCAGCCTTAGAAAGCTTGCAGCTTCTCTTCCCTGCTCCATGAGGGAATGGTTCCCAGAGGAGCTGCCATGATGGCAATGCAGGCTCGACCCCTAACTTTGGGGATTAGGAAAAAAGCCTTTTCCAAGTTCCGTTGTGTTCTTGCACTCCCCTAACCTCCACCTTTTACCAGCCTGCATTACTTTGCTGGTGTTCCAGCTTGCAAAGCCAGGTAAAATTTCTTCAGGATCTTTCAGTTTACCCACCACTTTAGCAAGGCATCTGCAGCAGGAGGAGCTGAAATCGGTGATACTCTGTCCTTCCGCAGCTGTCAATCAAGGAGTAGCTGAGATGCCGCTTCCCTTCAGGGCCTCCAACAGATCCTGGTGCCAGCCAGTGCTTCTTAAGTGTGCACCTCACTGCTTTCAGCAAGATGCACTGACGTGTGGCCTGTGTGAAGTCCTGCAGCAATGCCAAAGAGAGAACAGATCACTGTTTTCTCAAAATCAAACAAATCTGAGGCTTCAAAATGCATTTTGCATCAATTTGTCTCTGTACCAGGTCTCCAGCTCCAGCTATGGCTTTCTGCCAAAATAATTTCCAATCAATTGAGCATCTGTTTCCAGTGTTGGTATCACCAGCTCATCTGTAGTCTTCCGAGACCAGACATGCCTCATATAGTTTCCTATAGGTCATAGTTTTCCACTTGCTTTCTTGCTTAGCAGCTGGTACTCAACCTCCTTCCTGCACGCAAGGAAGCTGTGTGCTGTGCAGCCTCTGCAGCCTCTGCAGCCTCTGCCATGTTGCCACTGCTCTCCGACGCCTCTTCCTCCTTAACGGGACATTTGAGCCATGGCCTCAGGCATTTGACACTCACTGAGCCCAACACGTCCCACGCACCAGGTGGCAACTAGCTTTCCCAAAACCAACAAAACAAGCAGCTTTGCCTCATGGGCAGGACACACTTGTGTGTGCAGCAGGGTGCTGCAGATGTCTCTGAAAGTGGTGCCTCTCCAAGCGCTGTGCTGCCTGGGAGAACTTTCTTGACAAAAAAATGGTGGGACATCCTCATCAAAAGCACAAGGCATGCTCTCCCACACAGCCCTTCTTTCTGCTGCCCCGGCCCTTGTGTTGAGGCACCACCAGTCCTGCTTCAGCAGATGTGCTAGACAGGCACAGGACCTTCTTGCAGGAGCTTGTCTGTGAGGAGTTGTCCCCTCGTTGAGGACATGGTGAATGTCCCAGTCACGCATTGGACCCTGCCAGGACATTTCACTATTTTCTTCAACCTGGCTTACAAATTTCCCCTTCCCTCCAGCCTTTTAAGGATTTGTATTCTCTCACCTTCAGTTTACAGCACACTGTTGGTGTGTAAATAGTCACTGCTACTTTTGCCCACCTCACACTTCATCAGTCTCCTTGAGCAGGCTGCTCTCCCCGGAGATTTGAACCAGCCCATGGGTGGAAGCTGAAGAAAGCCTGGAAATATTTCAAAGAACTTGGACCTGCTCCTTGTCAGCTAAGCATGCTTCTTGACAGTTTCTTTACGTGGCACTTTGTTCTCATATTGGTCCTTTACTTGTGGGTTCATATGTCCAGGCTACACTCTTTCTGAAACAGGACTCTCTTCTGTTGAAGCTCTTTCCTTTTCGATAAAGTGATTAAATATTAGTTCACATTTTCTTAAGCCTGTACCATGGGGCAATGCGAACAGCATGTGAGTGTGTAGCTGTTACCAGAACACAGAGAGGATTCATCTGTCCACATTTGTGGTTTTTTGTCCAAAGACCATCTCAAGTGGAACTCTGCCTTCAGTTATTGATACAGGCATTTAAAAACATACTGAAGCAGGATATTCCTGCACAAATGTAACATTTAAAAAATAACTATTTGTTATTACCCTTACTATTAAAACAGAAGTAAAGAAATAAACAGTGCTCTGCTGAGGGAGTCCTACCTTAAAGGACTTTTCATGTGGGCTTCAAAGTTTGATGAAACCAAGAGACGGTCTGGAAAACTGCCTTGGTTTATATTCCTAAATGAATGTCAGACAGATCTGATCATCTCCGTAGATCTGAGCTGTCAAACCTGAATCCCTCGGCCTCGGTGACAACCTTCAGTTGAGCCACAGGTGGTGAGGGTGTGGAGTGGAATTCCTCCTGCTCCCAAATGCCGATGCAGGGTGTTGGCCATCGATGCAATAGAGATTTCTTAAGAAGTCTTCAATCTTCACATATGGATGTGCTTACCAAACAGACCACCCTGCTGTGAAACCTGGGCGTGGGTGTTGCAGACAAGGAAAGAAACCCAAGCGTTGCCCACGGGCTGTGCTGTGTGCACTGCAGAAACCCCACCGCTGGGACGTTGCTACCGGCCATTTGGGTGGCTTGGGATTTCCAGGGAAACCTTGCCTCTCTTTACCCTGCAGCTAGAGTCCTGCCATCCTCAGGGCTGTGTACAGCTAAAGAGAGCAGGGGTTTCCCCTTCCAAAGGCTTGTTTAACAGATACTTGACTGCTGAATGCACGAGGAAAATCACGTGATTTTTATGTCCTTAGGAATGGTTCTTCCTTGCAGAAACCCAGTACAAACTCTTAGATCAACCCATTTGCCCTAAGGGACAGTCACAGCAGTTCAATCCTCCCTGCTGTGTCATTACTCCGTGGCAAACCTACAGGACATTACTGCTCATCATTACTGTGGCACTGAGGATCAGCATCTTTAGATTAGCATAACATCTTGGCCTCAAACAGCTTAAAGCAGAGCCTGCTGCCCCCGGGCAGCAACAGGTACAGCTCCCCAGCTTTATTTAGAAGCCGCGATCCTGCAGCATTTCACACCAGATGTTGTTTTGCTCAAGAAGTCCTGGCACGGAGCAAGTCTCTCTGCCCTTTACTGTGCACACCAAGACCAGTGAGATTATCAGCTTTAGCCCACTGGTCCCACGCTGCTGCTTTGGGGTTGCTGGTCAAATGACATCGAAACAGTAACTGGTCACTACAGCCACCAGATGGTTTCTGAATGCATTGGAGCATCACACCTTAAATCTGGCTTTTTATTGTATTTCATGACCAGCCTCTCTGTAGGTTTTGGTGCATAATATACACATTTCAACAGGACGCTTCTGGACAGTTCAGTTGCCTGGATTATTCTGTTTCTTACCTCTGATGAGTTATCCTCCCCTTTAAATCTGGTAACAACTCAAAACCTAAGCGGTCCTCAGTATTACCGTGCTGAGCACATCCCATCCTCAGAGCAGCAGTGCCAGATAGCCAAGATAACAAACCCAATGGAAATGTACGAAAGAAATCGTATTGTTATGTAGCGTCAGGGTTGCCAGGTTCCCCTGTATGTTTGTCCATCAAATAACCCCCGAGACCAAGGTATGGGAAGCACCAAGAATAACCTGCCCCAAATGTCTGGTTCAGCACAGCCTCCCCCAGCTCCAGGATGGTGAGTTTCACAGGGAACCATGGCTGGTGGAAATGAGAAGGTCAGGGAGCAACGGGAGCACTTCTCCTCCAAACAAGATTAATCATTAAAAAGTTTTTGGGTTCCCATGATGGGGCTGGAGAAGAGTATGGAATCCCCAAGCTATCGCCTCCTTGCTCCACCAAGCTGGAGATGCTCTGGTTAAGAGGATGACTGCACGTCTGCATTTCCACATCTTGAGTCACCACCACGTAGTGATTCAGTGGGAAATGACTTCAGGGTGCCTCTTCCTCCCCAAAGGGTAATGGTGAATAACTGTCATCACCTCCTGCTCACCCCATGCAGGGGATGCTGAGGACCCTGCCAGGTCTCTGTCTTCTCTCCAAGATTAATCCTGAAAGCTTCCTTCCACGCCTGGTACAAGCATCAAACACATACATCTTGCCACAGGCTTGAATTTAACGCTGATATCAGTTTGTTCACATATTAAATGGTGACACTTTAGACTGGCTGGGAGAGGGTCATCAGCTGATGAGTTTCTAAATGCACCACACACTGCTGCGTGAGGACATTAATGTGACCTCCTCTTCCTCCTGTCCGATTTATCAGGCCATTACCTCAGATTCCTGCTCTATCAAGGCCCTGGGTTTGTGTTGTCACACACCAGCCAGGCAGGCTCCCACTGTATGGGGATGCCACCAGTAGTGCTGGCCCTGGGGACAGCCTGGCAGACAGCTTTTCCTAAGAGCAGGAGATGCTCCAACGCACATGTGGCACGAGGCCCTCTCCCGCCCTCAGCGCAATGGCCAGAGAGGCTCTGGCTCCCCGGTGTCCTGCAGCTCCGCTTGGCTTTGCTGTGGGAGGCTTTGATGGGTTCGGCTCCATGGTTCTCCTCCCCTTCCTTTCCCACAGGAAATGCTGAGCAGCACCGTGCGCAGGGAGGGCTACTTGTTCAGTGGTGGGTGGGAAGGCTGCAGCAAATTACAGCCGCTTGAAGCCTATTCTCTCTCACCTGAGAAGGTTGTGCATCCAAACCGGACCCTCCCTCAGATGCACAGGAAACCGTCAGAGTGAATTAGAAGCCTAAATGGCCAGGGCTATAACTCAGTGCTTTTTAAGTGCCAAGATTTTGTTGGGAGTGGAGGGAGGGAAGTAGCCACTAATGTAATTTCCAGCAGAACTACGCTCCTCTAATACGATTTGGCCTGGCTACCCTTTCAAATGCAGCCTTTCCTCGGCTGGGCTGGTTCAGGGCCATCCTCCTAAATGCCCAGTAATTACTGATGCAATGAAAGCATGTGCCCAGGCTTTGCTCTGGCCTCTTCAGACCTGGAGTGACACCAGCCTTCAGCACAGAGGACCCCAGTTTGCAGCAAAGATCATGTTGCCAAGCAGGTAACTGAATGCCTTAATACGGTGGGTTTTTTTCACTGACCCCGTGCAACAAAAACACAACATGGCTCATTTGCTTAGCCCGTTTTCTCCTTGATCAAGGTTTGGCGGTGCTGAGATGGTGTGCGAGTTGCACAGTTCCTTACCAGATCAATAGGCATCAGTCACTCTGAACCAAATTTCTGATCCCAATTTTAGATTCACTAGTCGCCCACTTTAATTCGTGTTTCTGCCAGCACCTTATGTGTCACGTAGCGGAGTTCAATAGCCCGTTACTCAGGGGTTTCTATGCAAAAGAATGGTTTCCAGGGGAGGGAGACTTGCTTTGCTGTACCCACCTCCTTAGGCAAAAGCTGTCAGAGGAAGAACTTGGAAGTCTGTCACCAAGTGCTCTCTGTTGCTTTACCCTTAGTGAACTAAAACACAGTTTTTCCAGTAACTCTTTAAAGATCTTCTTGCAGCATTGCATGCACGATATGCTTGACTATCATCAAAGAATCACAGTACAGCACTGGTTTGCTTCTCCTGGGTTTACTGTGGTTGTCTTTTTTTAATACGTGCCCTGATTGTATGTGGCAGCAGAGTGACAAAGCTATTAAATTGTCCCCAAAAGCAGATAAGTGACTTATTACTGCTATTACTCATAAACAACTGGTGCTCACGGACAGTGTCTATTCTAGGGGACTCTGAGTTTAAGGATAACTACCAATCCCCTCTCCCCTTGTCCAGATCAGTGGGACTGAAATTGGAATTATGTCATGCAATTTTTAGAGACACTGAGGTTGGCTTCTCTAAGAAGCTGTTCTCTTACAAGATAAGAACAGTGACCGCAGGGCTTTGCTGTGACATTTGTGGGGCTGTGACATGCAGAAGGTGTTAGAGAAGGGATGGTGTGAGAGGCTGAAAAAGAAGCCAGTGAAACCCAGCGAGGACATTGCAGGGTTTTGAAGGGGCTACAAAGGATATGAACTTTGATGCTATTAAAAGAAACCATAAGAACAAAGAAAGGAGGAGATGAGCTCCACAACTAGATTCATGGGCAAGGATGGAGTAGGCAGCTACAGTTTTAAATTATTTGAAATTGAGAGAGATATGAAGCCAGATTCAAAGCCGGAGAGGTGCGTATCACAGAAGCCAATCTTTTAGAAAGGACAGACACGAAATATACCGCCCCAAAGACTCATTCATTCTCTGGCTGTCCATACACTCTGTTTCCTCTGGGCACAGACAGCACTGCCCTTCTCTGGGATGCCCTGTTGTGCACAAAAGCCTCAGGAGGACAGACTTGCCAGCTCCTGCTGCAAAGCAGGAGCCTCTTACCCAAGGCTGGGTACTGGCTGCTGGGAGTGACCAAACCCTAGGTGCCAACCTCACCATTCCCATTGTCCTTCAGCACCTGCCACCATTGCTTTCTGCTTTGCAGCCATTGGCTCAGCGCCTTTAGGAGTTACCAACCAGCCAGAACGTTACGAGGAAGCTAGAGGAGATAATTCCTCAAACTGCAGCCTAAAGCCTTGTAAAAGTAGCCCATGTGACACCCATTACAAACATAAATCAATGAAAGTGAAGTGGTTCTGCACATGACAGGCTGCACGGGTCAGCTGTGGGGCTGAGGCAGCTGCAAGTCTGGGTGCAGGGACTCAGAGTCGCACTCCTGGGCTGTGCATGCTGGTGTGCCTGCACAGAGCCAAGTCCAGCAGCAGGCGGGGAGAGGAAGCGGGCATGGGAGAGGAGGCGGGCATGGGAGAGGAGGCAGGTTTTCTTCCCTCCCCAGCATTTTAAACTAGGTAATTGTATTTAAAAATTGTGGTGTTAACCCCAAAATTCAATCAGTGAAAGTAAGGACATAGCCGAACTAAGGTAGCGTGATTTATTGACACGAGCTGCTAATACACACAGTAGGTAACAACATATATTTAGTTATATATTAAGGGCAAGCTGGATTTTTAGTATGTATTTAGTACAGTGCATGGCTGATCACACTGGTTTTGTACTTGTCTGGAGTTGCATACTAATCATTAGAAAACTCTCCCATGAGCATTTGCTGCTACAAAGGGCCAAGGAACTGAAATACTCCAAGTAACTTTTGAACAAGTCTTGGCACAATGGTTAAGAAACTCAGGGAAGGAGGGAAGATAATTCACAGCAGACCAAGCTCCAGCTGAGGAATCCTCAGTTAAAGGTAAAGCAGGTATGTCAGAAATAAGAAGGACAGATTTATTTTGCAGCCTTTAAAATCATATATACTTAACACTTTCCCAGATGTCTTTGTCACGCTTATCATCTGAGGGGAACAAGACAGTAAGAGCAGTAAGAAACTTGTTTCATGTCTTTTTTTTCTTTCCTCCTTACATCTCGCATTGCTTTCTTTCTGTTAGGATGCTGAATCGTTTGTGCTGTGTTAATAAAGTCCATTTAAAACTCATGCTTTGTGAATGTTTTCTGCCCAGACTGATACACCCTTCCCTGAACATGTGCAGCACAGGACGACTTTACCTACACAATCACATCTCCTGTTTACATTTCCTACCCTCGGTGCGCTTAGCTTTACAACTTCAGTGTCCTTTGGAGGTAGGAGCTTTTAAAAATGATGTGACTTAAAACTGAAGGTGAAAGGCCACTGAGATTACTAAATTTCTCTAGCCTTTTGGGGAGTAGGGACTCCCTGGAGATCTCCTTGAAGAGGACAAGGAGTTCAGATGAAGTGTCTCCAAGTGCAGGATGGTAACACCCAACAGATGGCCTCAGAGGTTCAGCTGGAGAGTTGGCCAGCAGGACATGCTGCTGGAAATATGGCTGTCCACAGGAACCTCCTGGTGGGATACGTGCTCCCACACGGTGTGATGCTGCTGGAACCCACTGCTTGCACAACCATAGGAAATTAAAAGGCAGCTCTGCTAGTGCCCGGATTTTCAGACCTTATGGCAAGTCAGCTGCCCAAGTGGTTCCTTGACCTTTTATTAAGACCTTTTTTTTAAAAAAAAAAACCAAAAAACAACATGACTAAAAGTTTTGAAAATGCCAGTGGCTTGGCTTCACAGCGACATAAAGAGCCCAAGTAAGTGATAGCCGCAAAGAGTACACTAGCGCTCTTGTGGGTTTTTTTTAATGGGTGATTTCCAGTATCACCTGGGACATGCAGAGTTAAAGTCTTATACACAGGTGGTCGAAGTATGCATTGCTTGGTTGCTTTGATGTATTATCATCATAATACAACTTCCACTTTCATTCAACCCTTACAGATGTGCCAGTTGAAGTGCAGCTGTTGCAGTGCTGTCACTGGTACAGATCACTCACGCATTTCAAACACTTGTGTACAGCATTTATCACCAAGCAGAGTGGCTTGGATGAAAATAACCTCTTGATTTAAGGCTTTTAGTCCTGAATTCTGCATATCCTTTGTTTACTTTTCTTCTGTTATAGACTCTTTTTCACGTAATATGTAATACACTTCCCATGAGAAATTTGCTCTTTAATGCTTGCTAATAAATAAGTATATAATTACTCTGACTCCTATAAGAACTAATATAGTTGAACAAACTTTCTGAAGAACAAAAACACATGTACAGCATGAATAAACATCCATAAACACCTTACTCTAAGATCTGATTTACAGCGATACAAAAGTGAGAACATACACTGGGGGATCTCCCAGGCACGATGGCAGAAACAGAGAGTGGGAGGTGGGGGAGAGCGGACAGGGTATGACTGGTAATTGAATGGTGACAGTTGGGTGGACAAGGAGATGAAAACAAGAAGACCTTCCAGTACAGAAACCAGTGTGAAGGCAATGTGTGTGTGGTCACGCTATGGTTTCAGGCAGGTAACCAACACTGTCCCAGCCCCTTTGGGGTCATGCAGAGGCCAGCCAGCTTGACAGAGGTGAAAAATACAGAAATACATTCCTTCTTTCTTTTCCCTCCTTGTCTGATTTTCTCCTGGGAGTGAGCTCCTTGGCTGTTTCACAGTTTATTTGTCCAGTTTGACCTCTGTGGTCTGCAGTTTCAGGTGTCCTGTGACTGCTTGCATTTCCATGCATGCACACAGACACACAGCCTTAGCCTGAAGGTGAAGTTAACCAGCTTTTCTGGCTGATTGGCTGATCTTGAAAGCACTTACCCAAGCGTCTCTGCTCCTTTAACCCACGAAGGTGTATGGTTAGCCTTAGCGTTGCTGAAGTCATCGCCTATGTGAATACACCCCTTGCAAAGTTCACATTGTAATAAAAGTCTCTATAAACATCAAGAAATGCTTCACGTTTATGCCGAGAAGGTTTAAAGACAAAAACCCTGAAGAGCTTACACGTAGGTTTAACAGTGCTAAGTGAGGTAATTGTTACACGATATTCCTGGTTAGTGAATTCCAGAAGCTTAACATTGCAGTTGTGACGGAGAACAAGTTGCCATCCGCAGTCACATGGAAGTCTTACTGGCAAACACTGTTTGACATTTCTCTATTAAGACAGGATGCAGTGGTCCTATTTTTTTCCCAATCGGACTTAATTAAAAAAAAAAAGAAAAAAAGAGAAACATCTCAAAATGGCCACAGCAGCATGATGTCTCTTTGCTTGTTGTCACACAGAGGTGGGTGCATGGATTTTTTTATCCTAGTCCTTCTTGGATAGATGATAGTGTAGCACCTGGCACCCTGCTACATGTGGGATGCTGCCCACCTCCGCTCCCCTCATGTGAAGTATCGGCACTCTGTAGAGTCAATGTAGCAGTAAGAAGTGCATCGCAGTTTTCCGTAAGACCTAAAATAAAAGAGAATGTCTCAGTTTCACAGTACACTATAGCTCGCATTATATGGTTTCTGGATGTAGCTCTTTGTAGGAGTGAAGAACATCAGAAAATGCCATCTGCAGCAACATATGGGAACCAAAACAAGAGCGTTATTTCCATCAGCGCTCCACTGTGCTCCCCCTTGTCAGCAAAATAAGAGTCCAGGAGAAACTGTGAGTGAAGAATTAATTCCTAGTAATGTCAATTTTAAAAATAAAACACTCATTGGCAGTGGGACTTGAGCGTTGTGCAAGGGTGGGTGCAGGGGGGGCCTTGGCGCTCACTCATGGGAACTGTGTAATGAAATATCTGAGGTTCTGAGTGAAGTGTGTTCCCAGTTATTTCCAATAGCTCCAGCAGGTGTGACCGTGCCTGTCCTTCAACTTATTTTTCACGTACTTGAAATAATGATAGTGACGCATGCCCACCTTTGAAATAAAAAAAGTAAATGAAAGGGTCCTTGCCAAAGAAGGAAAAACAGTGATTTTTTCTTTCTACTGACTTAAACTGAGCTGCAGTGACTCTACCTACTCAAGACCCGACCAGAGATGTTAATAAAATAAGCATTTTGATGAGATTTTATTGCTATTCTTTGTCTAAGTGAAAAACCCATCCATCAAATAATCCACAAATTGTGAATTAAGCAGCCATTGAGCAGGTCCTTAAAACTCTGTCCTTAGTTAACGAGCATTCTCAGAAAACCAACAAATTCTGAAGTGAAGGTGTGTTAAATATGAGGGATTTGAGGGCTGGAAAGAGTAGAAAATGGGATCATCAGTCACAGCAGACCTCCTGGAGGAAAGGGTGCTTTAGGATGCAACTCCCTTGGCAGTGCCATGCTCACATACTTATCCCGTCTTATTCATGATTCACAGCTTTTTCTTTAGCTTAGCAGATAATTTACAGACTGAGCACAAAAAATTAAAAGATCTCAGTTGCTACTCACAACTTGATTATACATGGAAAGTGAAGTTTATACGAAATTCTCAACCTTTTGTTGTGGTGCTATTTTGGTTACCAAACTTCAGATTCTTAGGAAGGAATAGTTTTCACAGTAGAAAATAGCTCCACACTATCTGAAGATGAGATCTCTGTAAAATGTTTCAGGTTGTCAAGTTTGCTGAGATTTTAATAATCTCTTACAGCAGGAGCTCTCCAACAATGGCAGTGGAAGGATTAGCACAGCACTTGACTTACAAAGACATCCTGTGGTTTCTTATTCCTGTCAATTAGCACATTATTCTTCCATGAAAGATGAGGGCTCTGTGCATAATTGCATTTGCAAATTAAATGTTTCCTGTTAGCCAGTAACGATACCTGACAGTTGGAGGCAAAGCCTGACCAGAGGAAGCTGCATAAACAAAGGCAGAGAAGGCAAGTCAACAATAAGCAGATGTTTTAAATGAGGGACATTGCTGAACAGAGGCGTGGGTGAATTTCAGCTGAACATGCTGCTGGGTGAATGTCCTGGTCTTTGGAAAGATGACTGGTTGATTCAGAAACAAAGACACCCCTAGAGTACCCCTTTAACAGTAAGGGCAACAGCAAGTTGGTTGGAGGTTGCGGTCTTGCTTCGGGGTCAGTTTTTTCCTTCTCATGGTCTTTCCTGCTCTTGGTATGTTATGGGTGAACATTAATGCAATAATGATGTCACCAAATGAGGAAATCTTTGCAAGCAATGGGAAAATATGTGTTGATGTGACTGTCATTCATTTTGTAAATGTGCTAATTACTGAGAGATGAGATTTAGTCAACGATAGGCAGAAATAATCTGATGACAGACTCTTCCTCCCCTGCTACCTGCAGTGGTCCCAGTGGAACAGGATTTAAGTGGGTATTACTTTTCTGTTTTAAAGCTGGCAAAGAGAAAACAAAACAAATCAAAACAACAACAACAAAAAAACCACCCTGAACCAAAGAGAAGACAGCTCATACATACCCAGGGAGGTAGGTTCTACACGTCAAATATCCAAAATCCTTCCCATCGCAGTCTTCAACGCCCTCGTGTCTGTAGCCATCTCCGCAGTAAGCACGGCGGCATCCTAGTGAAAAATACAGAAAGAAATACCTTCAAGGCACTTCATATGTAAAAGAGGCAGGTGATGTGTGTGGAACCAGATTTTTCAGGATAAAGTATAAAACAAGGCATTTTGGGAAGGGCATCCTGTAAGGTCTTAAGAGGAGTGATACTGTTTGCTACAAAGAACGTGCTCTTTTTAGGTTAATTTCAGTGTCCAAGGGAAAGCATGGATAACAACTAAAAATAATTACTATCAAAACACTAATTACAACAGCATTTATTCTAATAATTATTATTACCATAAATAATTACTATTGAAATTAATTAAATGAAGCATAAAATACAGTTAGCATAAATGATTTGGGGAGGTCACAATTTCCAAAAACCACTCTGAGGTCATTAAGTGGTTTGAAAGACCTTTACCCAGTGTTGCACAGTATCTATGCGTGTCTGCTGTGAGTGAGTTCCCACTTCCAACTCTGTACAAACAGAATTATGCAGACCTGTTGCCTGTCTATCAAAAAAAAAAAAATTAATGATTGCCATAAAGGCTGACTCCTACTTGCTTGAGCATGAGTGGGCCTTGTGACATTTTTTCATGGTGAGCTGGCATGTAGGCTGCAGTAATTTGTGGGTTGTTTGCTATTTTAGCAGCTGGAGTTTGCTTTTGATATCGTCAGCTTTTTCAATATGACTTTAAAACTTGATAAAATTCATTTAGCTAAAATCCCTTTGCCAACTTCTTAGAGAAACTGCTAAGCAACAGATTAAAAGGGCATTCAAGAATAGGGAGTTTATAGGAGTTAAAGTGGGTTATTTACAAGTAGAAATTATTAATGAATTTCACCAAGGATCTGTTTGTTAGAAACTGATGCTTCTAAGCACAACAAGCTTGGTTTACAATTAAATCCATTTAACATTTGGTTAACCTTTCCCTTTTGGTTCAGTCACAAGAGCAGAATGATGATGATGTGCTCATTCCCGAGTAACTCAACGATAACTCTTCGGGTCGCATCGGTTCAGAAGTCTATGTATCACAAGGCATTGATCAGCCTGAAACTTCGCCCAGTGTATAGCACGACGTAACACGATGCGCCTCCAGACACACAGTGTATAATTTTGCAGGCACTGGAAGCAATGAACACTATTTTCCTGCATGCTTGTTCCCCACAGTTGATTGCAAATTCTAATTGGATCATTTTCTTGTGCTTGGAGCCTGGAGAGCTTATGCTCTCTCTCTGGGTTACTCTGCAGCCAGGCAAGCTTAGAGGAGCATTTATTTGTATATAGTCCTATACCTGTTGCAACTGAATTGCTTTTGAAATACCTTTCCTGTTATCACTGAGAAGTTGGCTGGGATTCCTAAGTTACAAGGGGAAGGGTTGTGATGGATAGGTGGATGGACAAACTCACTTAGAATGTGGCTGCATACCCCTCATTTTCAAAGTCAGGCTAAAAAATGGAGGGCTATCTGAATGAAAAAGGAAAAACGCAGCTTTCGGTGTTGGCTGATACCTGTTCTGAAATGTGAAGAATTCCTTTGCTAGAACCACAGAGTACCAAACCTGCTGTGTGTCAGCTGTAGATGGTGTAGAGTGCTGCATTCTGGGGAAGGAATCAAGTGGTATAAACCTAATAGTGAAGGTAGTGGACTGACACCTTCCCTGTGCAAATGAATAAAATAATCCAAAGTGGTTTTACTAGACCCAGGATCCAGCTTGCTATTGGAAAAGGCCAGCTTCAGTGCCTGTCCTAAGGGATTTTGTGGAACATTGCAAAAGTATACTGCATCTGCTTTAGCAGGGGGATGGGACTAGATGATCTCCAGAGGTCTCTCTCAATCCCTACCATTCTGTGATTCTGTGATCTTTTGGCCAGAAAGCTGGCAGCCCCCAGGGAAGGTGTGTATGTAAACCAGCTGCTGGATTTGGCCCCTGAAATGCAGTGGTTTTCCTCTGACTGCAGACACCTCTGCTCAGTGAGGTACATGATACTCAGTGAGGACGCTTGAGAAGTACTTAGCATCACCTCTTGTCTTGTGGGTGGCAACCACATGGACAAAGGACCTCAGTTTTCACATTCTGGTCATTGTGCCTCCCTCTCCCTGTGCCTGCACTTGATGCATGAACTTGATCCACCTGAACCATGCAAGCTCCCCAGTGTCAAGCACTGGTGTGATGTACACAGCAGTGTGCCCTGTGGAAACAACTAGTGCACCTTTCCTGATAGAAAGAGGCTGCTCTTGACGTGCTGTAACTTACTTATACAATCATCGGTCACAATCGCATTGCCATCGTCGCACTCTTCCCCATCCTGTACGATCCCATCTCCGCAGGTACCGCCATCCCTGAAGTGGTAATCCACAGGATGGAAGGGGGTGAGCTGCCCAAACAAACATACGTGGTTACTGAACTGGACCACGAGCAGCTTGGCTAGTGAGCAGAGGCGAAGGGCTGTGGGAGGCAGACCCTGCAAGCTGGGGTTTTGTATCTCACTATTTGGTGGTTCACAGGATTTATTCAGAACCTGATTCAAAACCCTGTGGACACAAGAAGGATCCTCCTGCTGAGGTCAGCAGGACTTAGCTTAGCTCCTTGAAGCAATAAGGAAATACATGGGTTTGGTTTGCAGGTTTGCGTATTCCTGTGACTTTGTACCCTGGTGAGTTTTGCCTTATATTTTATTAGATAAAAAATGTTCTTTACTATAGTAATTTTCTCAGTCCCAGTTTGTTCCACTTTGTTCACCAGTGGAGCCTGGTTCACAGGGAGGTAAGCAAAACCTGCAATGCTGATGGGTTAACACCTCAGTAATTTAAAGTGAACAAAAATCTTGGAATGACGTACGGTTGTGCCAGTGCTCATAAATCAGGTTTTACTCCATTTGCTTCATTGAATCCACATGACACCTTAAGTACAGCAAATGGTCTGTATTTTAAAATGAAACACACACTCATGAGTTTTCTGAGACCACAGATATGTTTTCACCTGGATTGGGAGCCATCCAAAGGTATCCTTGAAATACAAAGATCTCTGATCTCTTCTAAAAGCTAAGGCATTTTCTGTGTTCAGCTGGTCCAATTCTTCCTGATTATTCACCACAAAAATCTGAGGCACAGAAAAAGAGGTGATTGGTAACCCCCTCAAGAAGTATTTTGACTTGTCACACTATCTAGCTTTGCCAGCTGTATCTGCAAATAGGTAAATAATTACACATAAAAATGGTTTGGTTGTTTTCAGAAACAGAATAGTGCAAGAACTTACACCCACAGACTGCAGGAGCATAAGAGGCTCCTTTGCAACTGGTAGGAAGAGACAGGAGTTTCCAAAGGAGAATGGTCCTTCCCAAGCACATAGCTCAGGAATGGTCTTTCCTGAGCAGTAACCTTCAACGGTCCATATTTAAAAACACACATCCACAGTTAATGAGCATGCAAATACTCATGCAAAATCATAGCTGAGAAAAACTGTCAGATGTTCATGTGGTTAGATGCTGGAACAATTGCACAATCCCTAAGTGCCTTTTGTAGGTTTGTATATAATTTTTTAGGCATATTCGTGACTACATAATGAATAGTGCATTGCTCAATGTAACCTTCACTTATCTTTTACTACTTTGTACTGTGTTTAGATTTAATTGGCATTAAAATGCATGTTTCTTCACATGCATATATTCATTCTAAAGCCAAGCTTTCAATTAAACAGAAAAAAATTTGTTCAAAATGGAAAAATGAGGATGAGCTGCCCTCTTACCAACTTTTTAAATGTCTCAGTCACTGAAATTGGCTGTAAGAGGCATTAGGAAATATTCTCTTTCTTCAGCAGCTTAATCAAATTAATTCTAGCAAAATTCAAACCGTTTTTAAATTAAGAAAAAGCAAATGGAGTGCTTCTGAGCAAAATGGATTTAGGGCTGAGCCTGATTCCCACCAGCATAAACAGAATTGACTCTTTTTAAAACAAATTGTCCTGAAATTTTTTCACAGCAGAATATTCCCGTAGGTCTCGACAAAGGCCAATTTCATTAAAGAAGATTGACTAAAAATGCCTTTGGCTTGAATGAAAGAAAGCAGAGAAATAGAAAGCAGCAAAGAACTGATTCAGGAGCTCAAGTCATGGCCCCAGAGCTCTAACTTCTCCTGAAATCGACAGATCTGTGCTCTCTGAAACCGCCTGTAACAGGCACTGGCCTTTGAAATGGCAAAAGATTTAAAAACCCTAATGAATCTTAGCCAGTGACAGAAAACCAGCGCTTTGTTTCCTAGCTTCTCCCCTTTGCTGGCAGTGCTGGCACCCGAGGAGTTGACTGGTGGATGGCGCTGGGGAGGTGCTGTGATCAGATGCTGCCTTGGCAAACCACAAGGCACGGGGACAGGTGGCCCAGAGCACGATCCCTGATCTTTCCCGTGTGCAGCTATAGAAACCCTGACAATAGTTTTCAAGTGGTACAAGGCAGGCTTCAAAGCTGCTACATAGCAGAATTAATAATAGCAATGCTTAAGCTCCCGCTCTTGATACTTGAGGGAGTAGGACAACATGGGGCCGGCAAAGAGGGAGTGCTGCTCTGCAAGCGCTCCTTTTTCAGAGCTGGGGCTCGCTTCTTTGGCATCCTGCATTTCTGAGAACAAAATGGCATTTGATCATCACTGAGTGAGGGTTCATAGTGGTGGTATAGGGTATTTACATTTGAAGTAGTTACACTCTCATTACCATCTTTTAAGATCTAACTTGAAGCTGTGTCTGATGGAGACTGTTGTCCAGAGAAGTGGTAGAAGCCCCATCTGTGGAAACTTTCAAGGTCAGGTTGGATGGGTCTGAGCAACCTGATCTAGATAATGATATCCCTGCTCACTAGAAGGGGGTTGGACTAGGTGATCTTTAAAGGTCACTTCCAACCCAAAACATTCTACAGCTCTGTGAGAAGGAAGGTGGTAAGACCAGTTTGAGCTAGAACAGAACTAATTCTTTTAGGAGGTATTACTTTCCAGCTCAGTCTCTTCTAAGTAACTGCACTTTCTGAAGTTAACAGCCTATTTTTGCTTCTAGCAGTGATAAACCTTGATGTTCACAGCTACTACCAGGGACTGGTGTGCAGAAAGGTTCTGGCTTGTACTTGTTCCTGTGCAGACCCAGGTCACTGCTCAATCCTGTGTGCCACGGTGGGGGTGCAGTAAGTGAGAGGCTGCACCTGTGGGGAGGAGCGGACAGGACAGGTGACCCTAAACTGACTAACAAGGTGTTCCATCCCACAGACGTCATATTCAATACAAAGCTGAGGGATCACAAGGGTCAAGCTCTCTGCTTCAATAGCCAGTGTCTGAGGAGGATTGTATCCATTCTGCCTGGAGGAGCGGACAGCACAGGGGACCCTACACCGACCAACAAGGTCCATCCCACAGACCTCGTACCCGCTGTAGAGCTGAGGGGTCACAAGGGTCAATCCTGCTTCTCCAACGGCCGGTGTCCAAGGAGGACTCTGTCCCGTCTGCCGTTGATCCCAATCCGTGCATCCCTGAATCCAGTTCCGGAATCCAGCCCCTGCATCCGATTCCCGCCTGCTGCTGAGTCCAGTCTGGGACTTCTCCTGTGCCTGCCCACAGCATCAGTGGTGAGGTGGTTGCCACCAGAGGGGTTGGGTCCAGTATTGGTTTTGTATGTACTTAATTTCATTGTTACCTATATTTATTAAAGCAGTTTTAGTTTTCTTTTTCGAATCCCTAAGTTTCTCACCCTTATCCCCTTTCTCTTCCCCTTTGGGAAGGGAGAGGGGTTAATAAAGAGCATCTGTCATTCACCTACTGGCCAGCCCAGCCCTAACCACTGGCACCTGCACAGAATATTGTGAGCCTTGTACCTTTTTCTATGAATTCTCCAGGCTGTGAAGTACATGATAATTTCTTTGCAACAATATGCAGAGCGATGTGATAAGTACCTTTATTTCGTGCACTTTCTTCTCCCACCATTACATTTTAAAAACAATGGGGCTTTTTTGTAATGCAGCACAGACAGGGATGAGCAAGCAGCTGGCAGGACTTACATCACACTCATGCAAAAGACTGAGTTCAGTGACCCGGTTTAATGGACAGTGTTGTGAGTTGTCCCTTTCACCACTCTAACAGCTTTCTGACGATGTGATGGATGGGAAAGTTAACAAAGCTAATTGCCGCTTATTGTCATTCAGAGACACCAGACACCACGAAATATCCACTTGCATGAGTGGAGGGGCTGGACTATGCTGGTGCAGAGCAACAAGGTAGCATTCTCATTGCTGATTCAGTGCCACAACGCACAGAGTCAAAAGGCAGGGCCCAGCATAAGAAAAAGTACAGGAAGTACAAAGCCCAAAGAAATCAGAGATGAAAAATTGCCAGGTCAGTTTCCACCAATGACTTGTCCTTTGGCACTTTGTCCAACTTGCTTGTAAAAACGCTTTTATACTTCGTAGAGTTTGATTTTTTTTAAATATTATTATTACTATTATAATTACAGTTTTATATTAGTTACATGAAGTGTATGTCTCAGAAAACTGACCCCCATGGTTTGTGGAGAGTCGTTTTTGGTTCAAGGAAGGGGGGGCTGTGCTTTGGGAGAAAGTTCTATTGTATACGCAAAATGCTTGACCTCAATATTCAATTCTGAAATCACTGTCTTTGCAGAACAAGATATAAAAAATAAGCAAGAAAGAGATGCTTATGTCACTTATCTGAAAGATATTTCAATTTACCAAAATAGAAAGAACAGATTATGTATGTACAGTAGGAGATGGAAGAGAGCATCCTAAGCTTGAAAAAAGATTTCTAAACGGCTTCATTTCAGCACCTCAGTCACACAACCTTCAGACTAGTTATGAGACCAAACTCTTTTGCACTGACTGTATCTCAGAGGTTTTGGATACCAGAACTCAACATTGCCCACACACAGACATCTTCCGTGGTAAATCCAAAATATTAGTGAGTACACCATCTCTTACAACACAAGTACTTAGGAACTGCTCACATCCTCTCCCAGAAAATCTGCTTACCGCAGGGACTCTGGGATAATTGTGTCCAAACACAGATTCCTCATAGGATGGGTTATTCACATGTTGTGAGGATCTGCAGAGGCATCTCCCTGGAGGCCCTGGAAGTCCTCTTTCACCTTTTGGTCCTATTGCAAATTGCCCTAGGAAGCAAGAGACCAGGTTGCCTTGTTATACAGTTAATACACAAGACCGGCCTCAGTGGAAAAAGTACAGGCCAGGTGGATACATGCATTCATCTAAGTTAGGTACATCTCCCACCAAATCCACTGGGAACTGAGATAAGGGATTACCAGAACCATCAATTCCAGCACTTCAGGAGAAAGACCTGAGTTTTTGTGTGGTACAGTCAAAATATTTCAGATAACTTTTTAAATTTTTCTGCCAACTTTACAGAGGAAAGAGAGACTGTTTATTTAGATTAAATGTCAGCCTGTTTGAAGCTACAGAAGTTAAGGACGTGATGAACACACAGATCACTCTACAGCACCTGTGCACCAAGTTTAGCAGAGTCAGCCTCTGCAGACATCAACAACGCATTGCACCTGAGCATTTGTACAACTACTTGAATGATGCTGTTTCATAGGTCTCTGTACGGGAAAACCCAATGAGATATACAGGAGTGCTACAAACAAATTTGTTGAAAATAACGCCTTTTTGACTTTTAAACTTTGGCAAGGTTGCGCTACTCTGCAGAATTAGACTAGGAGCCAACATCTTCATACTGCAAGCAATGACATCATTACAGAAAGGTCTTTCAGGATCAGAATTTATATTCTAGAGGAAAAAGATTAACAAGCCTGACACATAAACTTTCTGTGGATGAAATAAAGCCTTTAGAAAGTAATCTCGAGATCCTGGATGCCTTCCTATTGGCATGGTGAAAATTCTGCCCCCTGAAATCTTCCGGTTAATTTATGCAAGAAAAAGATGTTTCAAAATGGGAGGTGTGAGATATGTGAAGATGTTGAAGCAGCCCCCGGCTTCACAGATATGCCATTTCCACACCACCACAAGAAGAGACCTTTTGCCCACTGATGTAAGCAAGGGAAGAAAAGGGGAAAGCAAAACCAAAGAGGACACTGCACAGATTTGCTGCAGTACAAGCAGCTGTTGCCCATTTGAAGCAACTGTAGTTTCCAACTGGTTTTGCTTTTCTTTTCAGATACTTCAGTATATATCTGGGTTGAGAAAACCCTACCAGAGGGCTGTCACTGAACATCATGGTAGTATCTTGTCCTTCATGTCTATGCTTGGTCTCACAAGCTGCCCAGAGGTCACATGCATGCATAGCTTTGAAGCTGCACAATGATCAGTTAACAGGTTTTTCTTGTGGTTCCTATAACATACACAATTGCAGTGAGCATAAATCTCCAGCACTAATTAAAGAGAGAGATTTTCTCCACTGCCCTTTTTTTCCCTCTGACTCCTGCCTCTTTCATTCTCTTCCCTTCTTTCCTTAATGCCATTGTGACTTGAGTCTCTGTTACGATCTCATCTGGTTTGCTTTTACAGAAGGCCACAGGGTGAATATGTCCTGGCTGATTAGAAACTGCAGTTTTTCACTGTAAGCCATAATATCTGGAGAAGCAGCAGACCTTTGATGATGGAGATTAACTAGTCCCTCAAAGGCTGCCAGACAGAGATTCTTTGTCCCCATCAACCAAAGTCCCACAGGAACCACACAGGCTGTGTTTTTTCATGTTATTTGAAACATCAGAAGCCATAATGTAGGCTTTAAAGTAAGGCATAGAGTCCTTATAACGGACAAGGATGGCATGACCTGCCTTCAGGAGAAATCCTCTCCCTGCTGTCTGTGGAGAAGCAAATAAAGCCCTGCAGCATATTTTGTAACGGGGCCTGTGTTGGCGTACCTGATGAGTCAGGAAGGGCTAAGGAGCAGGGACACTGTTTAGGAGATCACCTGATGTCCTGCTTACCTGATCCTGAAGGTCCAGGAGGGCCTGGCTGGCCAGAAGGACCAGGCCTTCCAGGTGGACCCATAATACCCGCTGGTCCAATGTCTCCCTTTAGACCCTAGGAGAGAGGAGACATCCATTTATTTGCTAAACTTAGTAACACACAACCTCTTCCAGCCAGCACTAGATTCCTTTTCAAGAAAGCCAAGACATTGGCCAATAGAAGTATGCAGCATGAGCTTCATAATCACAACCCAAAGGAAGGGGTGCTGTCCTCTTCTATGTGGAGATAGAAAAGCATGTCCAGGCAGGAATTCTGCTCCTAAATGCGAACAGTCCCAGAGATCTGCTCTGTGTGGAGTCAGGAATTACCCTGCTCCGACTTCCATCGTTTGATAGCTTTTCTTTAAGGATGCTTGTTTACCCCAGTAGTTCTCTAGGAGTCAGTGCAGCTCAGAAAGAAAGGGTTAGTGGAGCTGAAATAGCTGACCCTGCAAATCCTCAGTTACTGCACTAATACACGAGGGAAAAAAAAAAAAGAGAAAATTCACTAAGGAGTCAACAAGGGCTTCTGCAGTGACATTTCCCAGTCTTAGGCTTCAGGCTTTCAGAAGCACACTAATGACCTTGAGACCCACACTATTTTCAGAAGTACTTCAGGTGCCTGGATGCCTGTATCTCCTTGGCTTTCACTGTGGGTATAGCTATGTTAACAAACCATCTCAAGGCAAGCAAGGACCGGGCTTTAAGAAGCGCAAGCCAGTGTGTGGCAACACTGTGCTGACAAATGGTGTCTCTCTGGTACCTTATCACTCAGTCAAAATGCTGTAAAATTACTTAGGGGAAAGAAACTTACACATCTTTCCATGCAATAGCTAATCTTCTATAAAATCAGCCCTGCCTTGCCTCATGGGAGCTTGTTTCTGCAGCCTTACCCTCGGAGGTTGCACCCAAGAACTGTTCAGCACATTCCTACTTTTGCTCCTGAATTTAATATGGTGACACTTATTAAAAATGGCTGTATTTATCTTCCTGCTCATATACTCTCCAGGGCTTGGATTTCTCAGCTTTATGTTTCAGGCGTGTATTACATAGCTTAAAATTTAAATGGCCTATTTGGTTTTTATGTAACAGCGTATGCTACTCAGCATAACAAAAACGATGTGTACTGAGTAAGCTTTCTTTTGATGACGAAGGAGACCAGTTCCTTGAAGATGGTGTAATTCCAGGTTAATGTGCATGCACAGGTGCATGACGAGTGGTTGCATGTCAAATTGCAGAGTAATGAAGCATATATAGTAAAATATATGCTGAAATAATTTGTTGTTACATAACGTGGTATCCCGTGGATAGGTTTGAATGCCACATTTCAACAGAGGAAGGTTCATTTTGCCGTGGCCCATGAAGAACTAATGGGATATTTGCTATGTTAAATCCTATTAGGCAAGCTCTGTGCCATCAAAATATTCCAGAATTTATGTGAATGTCAGCGATGCTGATCCCTAATTACTTCTTACGTTACACAACACCGAACTAACGGACCAAGATTTTGTAGCCCCGAAGAAGTCTGTGGGAAATCTCTTTTCCCCCCACAATAAATAGTGAGCTGGCAGAGGCAAGCCAACACCAGTCAGACATAAATTGCCTGAAAATAAACTGTCTTCTATGTCTCCTGCGCTTAATGCTCTCTTGTAGAGATAGGTCTATCTTGTAAATAGATTAAATAATGGTGGCAGAGATTTATATCAATTTTTTTTGCCTTGTTTCTTACCTCATGCACCTGTGGCATTCAGAGAAGTTTTTCCCATGGATGATATTTAAATTCCTCTCGTTTCTTTCAAAGTAAAGATCTAAAGCCCTAAGTCTTCCCTCCTTATCAAGACTGAAACCCTCCACTTGTTCCTTCGGGGCAGTTCCCAAGCCGCAAAGCTTTGGGTGTATGCATCAGCGAGAGGGCATTGAGGCTGCGGCTGGTGACTCCCACCTCCTGGCCGTCTTGCAGGAAGAGTCTGCCCCAGAGGCAGGAGAATGCTGAAGAAGTCAGTGAGATAATCAAGACGTATCTCAAAATGGAAATGGAAGTGACACCTTCCCAATTTAGCTGCTTGCATCCCGAGATGTCAGCTGGGTCAGGAGACAGGAAACAGCCCCGTGTGAATGGAAACTACCCTCTCAGCTGAACAAACAAACAGCCAGATGACTATCGCACTTAAAGGCAGCAGCCAGAGCCTAAGTTTTTTCAAAGGATTAGAAAAGAAGAAGGGAAATAGCCAGTTCACCATTAACAGAGAGAGGTACCCGGTTTTCACGCAGAGGATCAATGCTGAAGTGTTTTCAGGGCACCAGAAAAGGGTTTGTGTACTGAGCCTTGGGCCTAGATATCCTAATTTAGGACCACACTGTGGTTCTTTTAATCACGCTGATTGTCGCCTTTAATTACGACACACCTTATGTCACCACTTTTTGATTAAGACACCGTCTAATGTGACAAAACGTCTAAGGTCAAGTCAGGAGTGCACCGTGTTCAAGTTGATCTGCAGGCGCTGCATCTGCTCTTTGCCTTATGCTGTGGAAAGATATTCTGTGCATACTATTTATGAGCACAGTTTACGAAAAATAAAACCAGCAAAAAGCACACATCAGCTATTAAAACCTGACAAATCAAGGGCAAAAAAATTCTTGTTGGTTATCTAGCAGACTTACATTGCCCATAACTTCCTTTCTTGGTGACTTATTATACCCTCCCTAATACTCAACTTTTGATTTTTTCCAACACTGGCTCTTCTTTCACTTCAGATATTAGCTGATGGCATCAGAGCAACAGCGAACTGGGCATGTGCCTCTGCTTGTAATACTGGGCATAACCGGAGTGCAAATAAAATACTTTCAGCTCATCCCGTTAATCTACAAGCACCTACAAGCTCCTGCCTCTGAACAGATGTATACTAACACCAACACTGGTGTAGTGAGAACAGGTTCCCTTCCCTGTTAGTCAGTGGAAATAAACAGGCTCTGCAGGTTGTATTTCAGAGTACCGGGAACCAATCTCCTTTGTACCCTCAATAACATTGCTTAAAATAAATACAAAAGAAAAGGTGCACTCTAAGAGGCCCTTTTGGTGGCTAGAACAAGTAACTTTACCAATACTGCTACCTCTTCTTTGGAAAATGCTGTAGTGGAACAGTCAGCATCATTTTTACACACAATTCCTGGTCTTCACAATTCATCTGAAAGTTTGGAAAAATAGTTCTGCCAGTATAATTATTTTGCACTCTAAATAAGGTCCATTTGTCAACCATCTCATTCCTGAACAGCTTCCATACAAGATTACCATCCCTTAAGGACACTGTGTGTCTTCCTGACCTTTTTCAGAGCAGAAGAATCTGTCCCTGGCATGCAGTACTATGGCGAGAACCACCATAAAAATATCCAGTCTAACAAATCAATCTTGGGTTAGTGGAGGATGTTAGAGGAAATGGGCGTAACAGAGAAGGTGTTTTAGAGCTTTGGTTCTTTGCGCTGTGTGATGGACATCTCCAAGGCCTTGGAGCTCTGCCAGCTGATCTGTGTTGATCAACACTTGGGCCTGGGAAAGCCTGACTCAACAAATTGAATGTTGCGGGCAGAAAACATGCTCCGGGTGGGCCTGGCAGCAAGGGCAGAGCCTGAATGGACACTGGATACACACTTAGTGCACGTGCTCAAATCCAAGAGTGTATTGCAGTGTCATACAGGACTGAGGTTTGGATGTATTGACCAGGGGTTTTCATCACCATAGACCAAAAGCCAGTTTAATCCATTACAGCATACCACTCTCGGTGTACAGGCCAGTGCACTGCCAGTGCACACCAGCAGTGTTTTTGTTAGCAGTGGTGTAGCCCTGTGCACTGGTGAACCAGAGAGAAAATTCATGGACAGGTAATGAATGGAGTCTCCCTTGCAAGATGCTGATGCTGACTCTCTGCCCAGAGCTGAGGGGGTGGGGTGAGGGGGGCAGTAGATTTTGTGGCATCCACAGCAATCCTTCCCTCATTCAGAAAACCAGTGTTTCCCTGCAAACCTTCCGCCACTCGTCCCAAGAACCTGTTTTCACGAGGGGCAGAGGATGGCACCTGGACAGGCTGAAGAATGTTGAATTTTGGCTATGTCCTGTTTGCCATTGCAGCCTACTTATGAATCAGGCAGCCCTACTCCATAAGTCAGCTTCAGAGTTGGGAACTACAAAGCGCAGGGCACCATGGCATTACATCTCATCCTGTCTGAGACCCGGATCTTGTGTCGGCTCTAGCCATCAGGTGAGGCTGGGAATATAGCTCTGTGTTGCTTAGGATTCAAAGGTGGGGTTCAAGGTCTGCTCAAGCAGTATTCAACAAGTTTTTTTACCAAGCCAGGAAAAATACAATTTTCCACATGCTGCATGCCCAGGGAGCTGAAAGCTACAGATAAGGCTCCAGCCTTAAAGCTGAGGGTTTACCTCCTGCATAGCCCGTGCAGGCATGTGAGGTGTTTCAGGGCTTCCATCTGCACTCCATGTGATAAAGTGCATGGTACCATGAGAGCTTATATGTCACAATCACACAGATACTTTGAGTCACGGAATAAGCAAACACTGTGGTCCTACTTGTTTGCCTCGTTTTCCAGGTCTTCCTATAGGTCCTCTGTGTCCTGGTGCTCCAGATTGTCCCTTCGGGCCCATCTCTCCCTTGGTGGATGGGGAGGGAAGGAAACAGTATGTAAGCACATGGCTATACCTGCCTTATACAAGACAGCAGATGGACATTGCTTTCATTCACCTGATTTCTCTGGATAATGCTGGCACCATTCCTTTCTCAGGAATCCAAAATTACAATAAAATATTTAAACCAGGCATAAAGCAAAAAATATTTATTACAATATACACTCATTTCCCTGAAAAATCCTTTGCAAAAGAGGAGGCCAAATAGAAAGACCAGAAACACACTCAGAATCTTGGAGGGGTCAAGGCTAGCAAAATTCTCTGACCCCTTGGCCGTATCTTGCTTTGCTGTTAAGACGCATATGTAACAAAATCGCTTGGGAAAGGGAGGTGAATCCACTCATCTTCTGGCCCCCTTAGAAGCAACCATTATTTCCTTATCCTAATTTCAGAGATAAGATGTGATTATGTCATAAAATTAACCCTCCTTTAGGCTCTCTGACGATAAGCCAACATCTGAATGTTGATTGTTTTTCAAGTACAGAATAACGATGACTTACAAACTGATCAGGTTTACCACTACTATTTATAGTAGTGCCATTTCAATTCAGAGTATCAAGAAGGATATATTTATTAGCTTCAAGTGCATAAACCCCAAACCATTAGGGCAGTTGTGAATCTATAATCAAGAGTTCGAATATGTTAAACAGGAGGAAGATTATGACCGAATGAATGTTCTGGGGAAAAAAGAGAAACAACAATGAACAGCTAAATCTCAGAGTTTTCTCCTAAGATAAAAAGCCTAGAGAATTTGACAAAGTCCAAGAAGTGTTGGTCATTGAGTCAAGCAAGACCTTCAATACTTTCCAGGATGTCCCCAAGCAACTCATTGACCCTATGTCAGCACTTAGAACAACTCCCCAACACACCAAGCCCACTTACTTTTTGTCCCAGCATTCCAGGGAAGCCTATTTCTCCCTACAAAGTAAAAGGAGAAAAATAATAAAAAAAATGTGGAGTGATCTTTGACAAAGCAGCCCCTTCCTTGGAAGGAATAAAAACAAGTGTCATCTACCGATACTGGTTAAAAATCACCACGCTGTGATTCAGTACTGTGGGTGACGTAGTAGATAGAATTATAAGCAAAATTTTACTGTAAAGCCCCTTGCATGGTAATACTACCCCTCTGATCCTCTGCCACCTACTCCGTCTCCTCCAGCAAAAACATCCCAATTGTGCTTTTGTCTATAGGCAACCCTGTTACCTGGACAACTCCCAAAGCCTGTGTTTGGGGATAGCATTTCTCCATTTACATCAAAACCAGCTTACTTTTCCTTTTATAGTTAAAAGAAATCCCAAACCACGAATCTCACTACCCCCCACCCCAACATTATCATATCATCAGGTAAAAGCACTTTGGCAAATTGCTCTGGTTCTGGACTGCGCAGGCCAGGAGAGACTGAGGTTACCCCCAAGGAAAACCCTCTCCGACTCATCAACCCTCGCTATGCACTGCGGCTGGTGGCACGTGGACACAGAGGCTGCCCCACTGCCCTCCCATCAGGTAGGATCACTGCCTTCCCTCACCACTCTTGTCCTCCCAGGAAGATGCCTCCAGGCTTCCTCGCTACGTATCACTCCTGGTTTTTGCTGTCAGAATTACATGTGCATGTTCAGCTAAAGCTCAGAGCCATTTGGAAAAGCAAATTACCTGGTCTCCTTTGACTCCTTTGTCACCCCTGTCACCTCTGGATCCCTGGAAAGAGATAACAGGGTGACAACAGCTTTCATGAGGAAGCAAAAATATTTCTCCTATGCAAGGCATTATTTGGAGCTATGCAGAATAAAGTAATATCCTCAGAGTGAGATATATGGTAGATCTCCTAAAATGTTTCTGTATTAATTCCATTGATATTATAAGAGAATTAAAAGTAAGGCTTGAAGCAAAACTCTCCCCAGATAGTTACTTTAGCCAAGTGCTTTCCTGGGTGTAAAAATTCCAAACTTGATTTTTTTTCCCAGTTGGCTTCATCCAAGTTCAGGTCCCACTGTAAGGTCTTACAGTAAAAAGTCTCTGTGCCAAAGAGTGTATAGCCTAAATAAAGCAGACCAGCAATTAAGGATTACTATACCCATTCTACAGATGGGGGAACAGTGAGGTGCACTGCCCACGGGAAGAGGAGGGGTAAAACTCACTTCTTCAGCATCCCAGCCCAAGCCACAAGACTGTGTTCCTTCTTGATGCCTGTTTTCATTTCTCAGTGGGACCTTTAGACTTCACTCCTTCAAAATTCAATCTCATTTCTACAGTTACTTTTTTTTACGTAACTGTTTCCAATTGTTAACTTACACATTATTCTAGTATAACACTGACCTTTTCTCCTCTAGTTCCAGGAAAACCCTAAAGGGAATGATAGATATTTTAATGCTTCTTGCTTTCAAGATCACCCGGGAAGATGGACTTTCAAATTTTTAAGTAAAGAAAAAGCATGAAACACAAATAATTAATTGCATCAACTTTTGAATGTGAATGAATATTTATAGCTTCTAAAATTGCACCAAAACAAACTGTAAATTGTGAATTAAAGGCAAGACAACGCAGCCCAAAAGCCAATGTGAAAAAGCCAGGTAAAGCCAGCAGGTTTTATACTGCCTTAAAATTGAAACAAGGGAAATAAAATGTAACTGAAAGTGAATAAAGCCTTGAATGCCACAATTAATAATCCAAAATTACTTTAGCGATAGTCTTCCTCTTCTGTGTTTTTGCTTTTTGGTTTGTTTTTCCCTGAGGAACATTCTTAAATTACACTTAAGTAATTTTCTAATGTGAAGATTAATATAAAACTGTGTTTTTCTTTAAGAAATTTACAATAAACAACGTTTTTCAGCTCCTTTCCAGTCCTTTACTTGAATAAAGTGATCACGTACTTTTTTTCAAGTCCCTTAAAATTTTGTGGCTTAAATTTGTAAAGACAGAGGCTATGCTAAAGCCAATGATGTGCAGATTCTAGAACATCCGGACCAAACTGTGCTTACTATCCAACTGTCAATACATATGCATAGTTTTAGTAGAGGACCAAAATGATCTCCACAGTTTTAGGAGGTGGATGGAAATCATTGCAGACAAGATTTAACGTTGCAGGTATACTTAAGAACTCCAGTTTTCTAGGGATACAATTATACATGAGTTTTGCTTTCAAAATAAAGTTTTGTGTTACAATAATTTATACAAGACCATTTTTATGAAAAGCCAAAACCACAGCCAAGCCCAACCAGACAACAAAACCTTGCTTGAAGGAGGTCTTATCTTTTTAGCTGTATTAGAAAAGTCCTATCTTGATAAATTTCCAGCAAGTTCATAAGGGAAGCAGCTGTCAGCAGAGCGTTAGAAACCAAAGTCTGAAAATGCAGCATTTGGTTAACAAACCTTGGAGCCCATTGGTCCTCTTGTACCTGGCAATCCCATCACACCCAACTCTCCCTTTTCACCCTAAAAGGGTCAATAAAGAGAGTTATTTATTTTGGCTCTTGATGAGATCATACTTGAATGTCTGGCAGTTTAGCAGTTCAAGTTTTACATCAAATACTTGAGACAAGCCTGATCTTGGTGTAGCATTGGAGTCAAAGGTCTATATTGCAGTTGTATTCTGCCTGAGTGCTCGTGCGTTAGTTTGTTCTCCTATTTGCTTTTTCTTGGGTGCGTAACTTGTGCTTCAGTTTCGGCAGATGCTGTTAAAGAACAGGCAAGCAAATCATCAGCAGCACTGCATCCTTTTTCTGTGTGAAGGTGCATTGTCCTTGCACAGCATGATTTCCACTGAGTAGCAGAAAATAAAGGTATTTTTCTGCAAGCCTTTATGGCTTGGGAAGCATAGTGACTACTTTTACTGTAGTTCTGAGACATCAGTGGTTTAGAGCCAGCAAATCATGAAAAGGCTTTGCAACAACATCTCTGGCTGCTGTCAGCTAATTACATCTAGCATGAAATATGGAGCAGTCCCCACAGACAGGCAGCAATGCTACCAGCGAAACACTGTTGGCTCTCATTCTCCTTTGGCTTTCTTTGTCCTAGAAATGGAGAGGATTTTCACATTGCTGCTGCCCTGGAGGAAGTTCAGAAAAGACTTGAAGAAACAAAGGAGGACAAATAAAGATTGGACCAAGGCTGTGTCAAAGAAAGAGAAGACAAGAAAGGAGACCCAGCTGTAGAAACAGAAGGCACAGAGGTGGGAAATAGAAAAAAACCCGAATGGCATCTTACTGGAGATATACAGCAAGAAGGGGATGCAGCAAACAACTATAGTGAAGATGAGTATCAGAAGTTTGAGATCAGAGATAAGAAGAGAGAGACACAATCGATGGAAGTGAGCACAGAGATCTGTGGCCTCTATTCAACTGGAGTCTTCACTGACAGGTGGGAAACTGAAATTTATAAAGACCAGAAGAGATTAAAGTGTGAACCCCTCTAAAGAACAGAGGAGACAGGTATCAGGAAACAATAAAAGCAGAACAATTGGAATCAAACAGCAAGTAGGCCTTGCAGACAAGATCTGGGAAGAAGTATTACTACTGAGTGTGAGGGATGCTTTTAGAAGTGTGGTGAGAAAGCATAACAATAGACATTGGAGAGATAAAATAAAAATTAGGAACACTTCATTAATAAAACTAGAGCTTATATACATACAAGGCCAAGTGAATGAGAGTTTTCTGACTGCTCTGCTCTTAGTACTAAGGAGGTAGCTGGACCTTCCTTCTGCCCTCACTGCTCCCACTGTGGGAAATCATAGCACACAATGCAATGGGGGGGACACTCCATCTCACAACTCAAAGTGAAACATTGGCTCCTTTTAAGTACATGCTCTCTTGTTGCTTGCCTGCATTCCCACATACTGCAGTACGAGGTTCTTCATCTAACATAGCTGTGAAGAGCTTGAGGGTCTACTTCCCAGATACGGCTTGAATTCAGAAGTCATCTACTAGTAGCAAGAGCTACTGCATCACATCCTCTGAGGCGGGGCACCAACCTTCACGGAGCAAATGAAGAGTCAAAGATTTACTGGAAAATGCAGCTTTGAACTAAACACTGTGTGCAGTCCTTTTGCCTGGTGCATACTGGATTGAAGAAAAGCAAGTTATCTCAAAAGTCCTGGTAAAAACACCATACAGTGTGCCTCCTGTGAAGAGCTGTATACCCTTTGGATAAGATAATACTCAGTAAAGGACTCTCCTACGTCTTTGTTATAATTCATGGTGTGGCTTTGCAAACGAAGATTTGGGAAGGGTTTTCCCCATACTTACTGCAAGCGCGCTGATGGTGCTACAGGGCTTTGCAAACATGAGTAAAACCTTCGAGCCTGCGCAGTGGAGCCCATCCTGCCTGTGGACACACTTCGTCTGACCCTTCAGTTGAGACCTGTCAGGATTGCGAGACCCTACCGGAGGCACATGCCACCACCAGCACAGCTCTCAACCTCACAAGGGCACGCAAGCTCCTTCCCCATGGCAAGGGGGTGCCTGTGAAAGAGCTTTTTTATAATAAATGCAGATGAAGTAACTACTCTGCAGTAGCAAAGTGTGTTCTGCCATTTCGTCTGCTGTTGGTTATTACAAATCACAGGAATGAACATTTGTTTGTATGGGAATGAACTTCAAAGATGTGATCAGCTACCCTCATGATTTGTAATCTCTTTCCCCTGATTTCCCCAGGGGATTTTCCCTCTGATCTCACAGGCACACAGTTACGCTGCCAAGAAGTACACATTCAGGCAAAGAGATCATCATAAAGAACAGTCATAAAGATGACGATCAGTTTTGAAACGTCAGTGGTTATCAATCAGTCTTCATTAGATTTATTTTCAATTTGCCTTTGACATATTTTAACCACCATAAGAAGTGCTACAGGGTGTAGGCAGAAGGTGCCCTAGACTGGGCAGGTCTTTGCAGAGCAGTGTTAAGGAATGTGACAAGAACAGTGTGTCCTTGCGCTGCTGCAGCTTCCCAGCCTCCCGCAGATAGTGGTTTAGACACTTCCTGAGACAGCTGTTCTGTTCAGATCATGATGTTGAACAGGTTATTCCACGGGAATTCAGTCTTACCTTCAGTCCCGTAGGTCCAGGCCATCCAGCTGGTCCTGGCATCCCCGGGACGCCCGGGGGACCTGGTCTACCCTTGAACAGAATACATTGATTACAATGATTCATCTAACATCATTCCTACACACAGGCCTCCACTGCAGGCAAGAGGTATGGAGGAAAACAGTCTTTCCAGGAAAAGACCTACAGGTGGTTCTTTACCCTGCTGTAAACACAAACCCCCCTATATTGTATTCATAATGCAGTTTGTGTTGATGCTACTGGAGGAAGTGCCGGCTCTCAGAAATACCAGATTATGTTGATTCAAATAAGTAGGTCAGAGACAGAGTAAATCTATATGCAAAATAACAATAATCCTAAACCCCAGTATCAATAACTTAAATCCTCTTTTCATATAATAATAGTATGTAAATCAAAAAGACCTGCATGTAATTATATCAGTGTGGATCCAATTCCTTATTCTATTACAAATAGAAGCAAATCTTTAACTAAGATATTCCTGGTTTTATTTACTATTAATTTTATTCCAAACATTCTCATATTACTTGCTCTTTATTTAGCTATTATATGACTAGCAATAGCTATATACATACAGTTATTTATCTATTTTAATTAACTCAACGTAAATCACTTTCTGAGTGTCTCCTAAAACGCTGCAGATTAGTACTATTTCTCTGCTTTACAATACGATCTTAGAAATGTCATAATGACATTTGGGGCTAAGAGTCACCTCCTATGAGCCAGGCAGCTTTTAGCAAGAGTGACATTCTTTTATTTCCAACCTGATCAACTTCTCTTTGGGGACCTCCTGGTTTTTGTCATGAAAGTACTAAGGTACTGTGTTTAAGGCTTGCACTCTCTTGTAGGTTGGTGGGTGACTCTCTCTGAGACATCACTGTTTTGAACACTTGAATTTATATAGGAAATATTTTTATTTGCTGCAGGGCATTTGCAGTTTAGATTAAAAAAAAGATCTCTTGTTTATGTGCTTTGTATTTATTTGAATTACTGATTGGTAGCTGGTGATAAAATCCTTTGTATATTATTAGAAGGGTGTTAAAATCCTTGGTATATTATTAGAAAGGTACTTCTTTTCCTGGTTAGTGACTACCCGCTGCATATCTCTGATTTCATCCTGCATTTTTGTCTTCTTTTGAAGTTAATTAATTAAATGGAGGTACTTAGCAACTGAGATAATGTATTCTGTTTCATCACATGTAGCAGCACATATTTGTGACCATATATCATGCTTATATGTCACCAATCATAGGATTGTATCCAGTATATTGCATTTGTGCCAGAACTCTGTAAGTGTAATCATTAATGGTTATTCCTCCTGTGGGGGTATTTGTCAGAGTCTTGTTTAGACTCTGAAGTAGTAAAAAGGTTGATTTTGCTTTTTGGCTTTTTTAAATACACTTTTTATGATAGCTCCCATATTCTGCTTCCCCTGTCCACAGAGGCATAGTTCAGGTAGTTTCCCACTCTATTTTAGTTGCCTGGCCAGAGCCGCATGCTTTTACTGAGGGAATTTGTTGAATTCAAACCAGCTGGGACAGCTTTCCAAGCCAGAGGATCCAGGTCTCCAGCCCTGCACTCAGAGCTCCCTACCACCCACCCTGGGTACCATGGGAAGCAGCACAGACAGGTTAAACTTCAACATCAGCTAATTTTTCTTTAACTGTTGCCTGCAGTCCTCTCTGGCTGCTGTTATGTGTCAAGCAGTAGACTTGTTTCTGAGACAGCACCTTTATTCATACCTTTCTTCCTGGCCTGCCAATCTCCCCCTGCCAGAGAAAGGAATATGTTAGTCTCATAGGCACCACATGAAGCACAGTGGCTCAATAGTCAATGCATTTATTTTATTTTAAAAAAATTTTTTGGGAATATCTCTGTGTTCAAGACTTTGCTTCCAGAGGTAAAATGGGAAGCATTACCTCAAAAGAGCTCCTTGGTCTTTCTTGTGTTCTCAGCCCTATATATACAGTCATCCCCTTGTACGGCAAAGCATGTAATTATGTGCCCACCTTCTGGTATAAGGCTCTGTAGGCATCATCACGAAGCAGATGCTTTGCAGATCTGAAGCCATAACTTAACATATAGGCCAGTTTTAACATCTGAGCTGACCCATACAATTAAGACTGCATGGGGGAGCTCCGCCTCTCATGTCTTCACAGAGGGACAGGGCGTTCAAAGGTTTTTGGATCAATAAGATCACTGATTTGTGCACCTGTGCTGCTTCTTAACACGTACCCCAGACAGAGGCAGCTATCATGAGAAGCCATAAAAAACATATCACGACTGAAAATGACACTGAAAGATGAAGCTTTAAGTTACAGCTTCGAAACAATTCACAGCTTTACATTCAAAGTAAAGCAAATCTCCATATCTGTAAGGCGCACCATTCACTAAACAGACAAGGAAAAAAGCAAACACCTTCCCCTCCTTTCTTTGCCTCTCAAAAACATACCAAACTCCATAACAACAGACACTTACTTTCTCGCCTTTTGGTCCCTTTATGCCAGGAATTCCTTGAGGACCCTAGGGAGAAAAGCGAATGCTATTATTAAACTGCATTAGTAAGGAGGCACTGGTGGCTGTCCTCACTCAACCCTTGACACCGTAGGTGTGTCCTGGGAACAGTGTGAACCCACAAGGTTGGGGCGTTGGATGTGGTGTTTGAATGCGGTCTCTAAATGCTAGGTCTATGCCACTGCGGAATGGCAGGCTGGGGAGTTGGACTGACGTGAGAAGTGCAGTGGCATTTTCTAGATAAACTAGCCAGAAAAAAGACGTGGGGCAATGGAAAGATGAGAAGTTATTTGTGGTCTGAAGAATTAGTGACAACAAGGACACAGACACCCCATGTCAGCTGGCAAAGGAGGTCAGCCAAAGGGGTGGTCATGGAAGTGACATGGCGGGGGGCTCTTCAGTGTAGTATGTACATGGAGGATTGCCACCACCTCTGAATCCTGAAGATACGTCTGTCTCTCAAATGAGGCTGATTCTCCTTTCAGAAGACTTTTTAATCCAGGGAGATCCTGAACTCCGTGTCAGAAAAAAAAAATCAATAAACCGGTTTTGTTTCTAGAATGTTTCAGTTCACAGACCACCTTTCCTTCTTGAATGACTAAGGAAAAAGATGCCATGAGCCTGCATCAGAGGAGCATTAGATTCTCTGTAAAATCACTCACTCCAAGTTTGGATTCTGGCTGTTTCATGACGCAAATTGTATGTGAATAGGAACAAAGTGTACTCTCAAATTATTCCTACTATTTTAATCAGTAGAGTTATTTTAGGTTTCCAATAGTGTAAATCAAGACACACTGGTTTAGATTCAGGGCCAAACTTTATCTTATTTCTTTCATTTTACCTTAGGTTACACATGGGAGGAATTATACTCTGTGTTATATCATTACAAATCTATTTCTGCTTCTTCTGAAAAAGTGTTGAAATTCGTCTCTGAGTCAACAATACAAGCTTTTACAACTCCTTCGAAAGCCATGCACGCTACAACAGAAAAAAATTCAGAAGTACTTCTTAGATATTATTTGTAATGGTACCATTTCTTTTCAGGTGACCATTGTCACAAAAGTATTGCCCAGAGGACTGCTGGCTCTAACATTGTCCCATTACAAGACAGAGTCCCATAATTTATAATTAAAAATTCCAAAGTCATGTTATACCCACTCTACTGTCTGCTGCTGTAATAAAATCTGCTGGCCTACTCTATTTCAAAATGTTCTTGGAGGGATTATAGATCAATTGGTTGCGAGATTAATATTATTTTTAGCAATAGACCTTGTGGAACAATTGAATTAATATTACTGTTCTACCAGTTTAAGACAGAGAGAGTATTAAGAGGATATTTTTACCAAAAAAGACAGTCTAGTGAAGACTGAAATCACAACTGCTTCTTTCACAAGTACAGCTACTCTGGACTGTGGCCAACAACACCACAGGGCTGTTTCACAATGCAGAGAGGGCTTTTCTCAATACAGGACAGGACAAACCCTTCCCATTGCCTCTCTCCACACCTCATCATTCACATGCTAAATGAACCTGCATCTCAGCAAAGACAAAACGGCAGAACAATAAAGTCAAGGTTCATAAAACAAGACCTTGTGGCTTTCACATTGCAGCTTCTAGACTATTTACAAGTATCTTCTGAAGTACTTGCTTATAAATAACTAAAACTAAGCTTTCTACCACATAACTGAACCTTTACTGTGATGTACTGTCCATACTTTTTAAAAAGTGTTTGGATAACGCTTTGTTAACTTCTTTGTTAACTAGTTTGTTGACTTCTCAGGCTGCCAAAACCTCAGTTGCAGCTTTGCTGCAGCAAAGGTCCCAGGCCACGTCTGCTGTCAGCTGTGTTGTAATAAAACTGGGACCCAGGGGCCTCAAGGAATATCACAGTCCCAGAGCACCACGCACAACACATAGACTGGGACTGCCTGTGCCCTGGGAAAAACTGCAAGTACCTCTCCATGAAAAGTTTCATTTTTCTTTGGAGGGAATGAGCTGGAATGAAAAGGCAGATGGGTGATCTTCTCCACACTACAAAAACATGCAGAAAAACCTTCCTGTAGAGGCAGACCATTTCCCTAGAAAATTTCTGATCTCCCTTAGAAGATGTCTGCATGTACAAATTGTAGAAAATGAAATGGGAGGTCAAAAAGACCGGCCCAAGGCTACCCGGCAAGTTAAGATGTGGCAGGTCAAGCTAGGAGATCCCACATCTCCGGAATCCAATCCCACTGTCTTCCTGAAGCCCCTCCTTGTACTCTGATGTTTTCTGTAGGTGTTTGCCTACACCAACATTAAAGTTCATGGCATCTCTTGTATATCCGCTCCATGGATTGGGTTCTCTCCGTCATATAAAGGACAACAGACTCTAAAGCAAAGAAAAAACTAATGAAGAGCCTCTGAAGGAAGTGACGGCATCTCTGGGATTTTTTTGATGGGTGCCACCTGCTGTAAAACACCACAAAAATGAAGAATGATCTTGAAACCGACTGGAGTATGCAAGGCAGGGATGAGAACATAGGGTAGAAAGCCTACGTGATTTATGCGTAGTCATATCAAAATGAAATTAAGCCAGAGCTTGGTATGCTTGTTAAGTGACAAAAACCATTTGCACATGTTTTACAGCTTTGTAAGAACTTGGAGAAAGTGAGAGATCAGTGAGGCTTAATCACGAATACATCACTCACCTGGGGACCAGGAGGCCCTGCAGGGCAATGTGATTTGGGCAGCGAAGCAGCCTGTATTATCTGGAGCTCCTGACACAACTCTTTCATATCCAGGGCAAGCAGCTTCTACGTAACACAGAACACAGGAGTGAACATGCAGCCATGTGTGGCCTGTTGGAGAAATGCATAAAAGAACAGCCACCAAACACTACAGGCTCGGGAGAGTTTGTTGGCTCCAATAGGGTGAAGCCTAGGATCTGTCACAAGGTTATCTTCACACATGCGTGAACATGAGCACTTCAGCGTAGCATCCTGCCCATGCTTCCTCTTCCTTCCAGAGGCACATTGCAGCTGGGCTGTCACACACTCCTGTAAGCCACTGTGGGACCCTGGCCTATTCTTAGACCTGACCTTGCTCTCTCTGTCCCACTTTACAAGCAGCACTCCTCTCCAAAAATAGTGTCTTTGCTCTAATAATAGACGCTATGCTCAGTGAGGGTATAGGCAGAGTGAACTTCGCTCCAGAAGATACTGACCTGTAGGCGTTCATTAACTGCAGATGAGAGCCAATGCCCTCAATGATCAATGAATGTCTAATCTTTTGACTTCAGAATTACGCTTGCCTGAGTAAACTGGCTTATTTATGTCCTGTGACAAAAGCAATCTTCACTGGAAATACAGATGAACACTGAACCAGAAACATTGGGTTAAGACCATTGATCTTCAGCTTTCAAGTGAAAAGCCATTTTCCAGAAAATCTCCAACTGGAGGCTCCAAAGGACAAACTGCTCATAGTGCTTTCACTGACCCCACCCTCCTAGTTACTACTTAGTTTAATTTCCCGTTTTTATGGGGAGGTGGCTTGAAGGGTGATTTTGTGCTGAGATTACTCTCTGGGCTGCTATGAGGAATCTCAGGGACCCTCACTGAAGGAGTACACCACATTCCTAAGGAGGTCTTGTTTCTGGGTCTCCTTTCTGTGGAAATTGAAGCATGGAGAGGGGATGAGGAAGGGGGAAGCAACTAGATTTTGGTTTGTGGGGAACAGCACCCTGAGTTCAATGACGATTTCTCTGAATACAATGGAGAATTTTACGCTGTATTTTTTCTTGGGTTAGTCCTTGTCAGACATTTTACTCATCATTATTTACATAACACTAGCAATAATTGCAGCATTCATACTTGGTAAGTGAAGAGTAGAATTAAGAAATAGGAATTACTGAGTAGGTAGAAAAATTCTTAATGTTGGGATGGAAAACATACTGGAGGTAACAGACCCTGGCAATAGGGGTAATAGGGCAAACTGCGCTATAGTATATACACCCTGTATCTTGTATGTTGCATGTGTTAACATGTATGTGTGGATACATATATAAAGCAGATACGCGCATAGGTGGGTGACTGAAAACTTCATACCAACAACTCAAACACATCTTTCTTTCTGCAAAATGAAATGGTGGGAATAGATTCCATAGGAGGATTTCAGGCCCTTCATTTCACCTACTGGGTAAGGCAAATGTGATGTAAAACAGGACACATACATAATGTACAGCCTGACATGATTCTGCAGGATGGAAAACAGCCTTTCTGTCCTCGCTTGGTTTATTGCATTGCCATTTCCTTTAGTTCAGGATTGCCTTACTCTAATGAAGTTCCCGAAACAGAGTAAGGAGAGTATTTTAAGTTAATAGAATTAACTGCCTGAACAAATTGAGCCTCGTTTCACTCCTTGATCTATTTGAGATTTACTTCAAGCCCCAGTCAGGGATGTTGAATGCTTGTCCTAACAGAGCTATATCAACACAGACAGACAGGTTTGCTGAGTGATGCCATGAAGCAGTGCTTAAGAGACTGCTTCAGTCTTTGTCATACATAAAAAGTCATGTAAAGAAGAGAAAGGCTCCCAGGCCACACTTACAGTGCTCCAGCCATGCCTGAAGTGCGGTGGTGGAAACATGGGTGGTGGAGGAGGGCCGAGGAGGCAGCATGCTCTGTGGCTGGGCTGTTTCTTCTGTTCCAAACAAGGGAGATCTGTTCAATACAAACACTCATCTGTTGTCTTGAACACCACAAACATTTCTTACAGATTTAGAGGAGTTTCCATTCCACAGGATTTTCCTGTCTCCTGTGTGCATTGATTGTAACTCTGTAATCCAAGCAGGCATTTAAGAACCCGGCTGGTCCCTTAAGTCTGTAAATTCCTACTTGTGCTGAAGGCTATGCAGAGTTTTAAGCTCTTAATGTGTCTGTGACACAGGCTGATTTTGGAAAATTTCAGATAGGCAATATTCAAAAACAAATTGAAATATTTCTTGCTTTCTCTCCCCTCCCTTTCAAAAGTGTATTAGAATTAGCATCTCTCCATTTCTGTTACAACCTTCATGCCGCCAAGAAGCACTTCGTGCTGTTGCCCACCAACCATCCCCGTGGACTGAATCGCTTCAGGCACTTTTGTGGCAGCAGAGTGGGAGCTGTTCTGCAGCACATTTGCTTATATTTCCCCTGGGGCTGAAACCAGATTACCTTGCTTCTGATTCGTGCATCATCCCTCAGAATAAATTCTCTGCAACCCAGCTTTAGCTGATGGCTTTCTCACCAACTGACTGGTAAGGCAGGATCTCAGTTCTGTTTGGCAATGTATTTAATGTTTTCTAAGAGGTAAACTTCCATCAACAATATAAGAAGCTGTGACAAAAGATGCACAGAGGAGGCATGTGAAGATGATACATTTATAGTGTGGTGGTGTTTTCTGAATCTATTTACTCCTTGAGAAATACATCTCTAATCAGGGTGGGGGTCTTATGCAAAGGTTTTGCCAAGGACAGCTAACATTTATTTATGCCTGTTGTTTTCTTCCTCTGGCTTGTGGCAGATGGAATGGGTGTCTGTGAACTGAAGGGTGGCAGGGAGCCAAACAACGTAGGAAGAAAAGCCTATGGTGAAGTATCTGGTATTAATAGAAAATCTCTAAATTAAGTTTCGAGGAAGACAAACCTGACAAAATTGCTAGATTTGTGTGCAAATCGATCACAGGCTGGATATTAGTCACATCTCAAAGTAAAGCAAATTTTCTAAGGGACAGAGATACTTTCAGTTTTTCAAATGTCTCAGAAATCGTGTTCTATCAGTTCCACCATCCCATGCTACTGGGGACAGCATTTCGTCAGTCCTGATGCACAGGAAAGAGCTGCCCAGAGGAGTGTGATTCAGCAGCCTTCAGGGATAACTTATGTTATCAGATATTTGCAATATCTTTGGGACATGAGTCAGTTAAAGTCTGAAAGGGTCCATAATGAAGACTCTCTCAATTTCTCCTCACAAGTTTGAAACTCAATGAAAAAAAATAATTTAAGAGAAAGGCAGAAGATTGTACTAAAAAACAGAGACATATTGTTTCATGTAAAGATTTAAATACATACTGAACATGTCAATGCCCTTTAAAAAGTAGCAAAGGTTTGAGGTCACCTGTCTCCATTTCTCACAAGCAGTAAAATACAAAGATACGTAGTTAAGTTCTCTGCGGTCTTATCCTGAATTTAGTGACTCATGCATCTGTATCTAAGGTCTTCAATATCTACCACACCTACTTGTGTGGTTGCCTTAATTTCATGATTGTATTTGATCGTATTGCACTGGGGCTATATTGCATATTATTAAAACAATGGACAGCCTGCAGTTTAACAGGGTATAAAATGTGATTGTTATTTTATTTTTGGCCACATTTTAATTCCATCGCTTTCTTAATATTACTTTATTCTATAATCTAGCTAAATTTCAGTAGAATTATTATTATAGGCAACAGGAGTAAGAACCTCAAAGCTGACCTGACATGGATTAGTTGCTAAGAGATCACTACTAGGAACTGTAGAAACAGGTTTGCATTACTGCAGTTGTACTGATACTTAAAAAAAAAAAAAAAAGGAGAGGAGCAAAAGAGAAGATTAAAGTGTTGTTCTTTAAGAATTTTGCAAATATAAGATTAAATATAGATATACATCTACAGCTTTAATGGGATGTTTATCATGTCCTCAAGTAAAGTCAAGGCCAGGGTTATAAAATATTTGGATTTTCCTTTTTAGCAGCATTCTGAAATTCTGTGGAACAGTTTTATTGTGAAAAACACTATAGCTAACCAGGCAGGTAGCAAAATAGCCACTGATTTGAGTCTTTATAATCTTACTCTAATACTACAGTACCACAAGTTAGGATCAAACCCAATTTAGGTTTGCTGGTGTAAGTGGTGATAGCATGTGCTTATCTCAATGCAGAAACAAGAAAAAAATTATATCTAATTACTATTACTATTATATAAAATAGATACCAATTATATAATGATGTGAGTAGTTAATATTTCAGGGGCTCCATCATTAACCACGGCTATGTTCTGGAAGGTGTATTTGTAAAGAAATATTTAAGACAAGGCTGGTCTTGGACCCAAGGAGCTCCCACACTCAGGTATGATGTGTGATATGACAGCAGAAGGAGCAAAAAACCCAGGTGAGCCACAGAGTGACTACAGATACAACTGCTATACTTTGTTCTTCCAACATGCACCACATTTCATTGGTGTGCATTTTGTAACTGTGATAGGTTCAAGATGTACCACCGTTACAGTAGTACTTTTTGTACATCACAGAAGGGTTACCTTGACATGCTTACAGGCTCTCTGCAAATGCAGTGGTTATTTTTTTTTGCTTCAGGTTAGCTTTGTTTGCTCAATACGGCTTCAGAATACTCCAGTCTCCATCAGTGAAAAAAAGTCTCAACCTGAGAATCAGACTGTCATAGTTTTCTGTGAAATACGAAGACCACATATGGAAACTGCTCCTTCACCAGCTGCAATATCAAAGAATGTATTAATAAAAGAAGGAAGACAAAAGGAAAAAAATCCTTCTAAGACTTGTCTAAGTGGCAGTCGTTCTCAGAAAATACAAAAATTATAACAGTCAGCTTTAAAATAGGAAGTGTGGACCATTTTCAAACTCAAATAATTTTTAAGGTGCGGACTATATGTTAATCTAGTTCCAGAAAACAACTGTGTAACTCTATGGGTATACTGGCAATGGTTGCTTCAGAAAACAATGTATTTCAGACAAGCTGTTGCAACATTTTGTTCCTGGAGGCTGTTTGCTTCTGACCATAGGTGGAATTTGGGAACTGTTATCCAAGATGGTCCACTACAGAGCCAAAGAGAAGCCTTTGCCTAGGCTGAACCTCCAGGAGTGCGGCTCATGTAAGGCCTCTGAGCCCTCCTAAAAATGATCCTAGAGCTGAACTTCAACCTTATGAACCCTCTCTGCTGTAACGGAGGCATCCAAGAAGTGCTGTCTTGGGTTCAAGTTCGATTTAGAGGATTTCATTGACAAAAATCGTAAGTAAACCCTGAAAGTGACTTTTATGCTAAAATCACAAAGACATCTGTCAGGAGGAAAGGACAAGAAAGGAAAAGGATACTTATCATGTCTTTTCCTTCCTATTTGCCACCACATTCACCCAGCAAGCTCTGATGGGAATCCGAGCTGCTATCCAAAGGCTTGTCCCCCTGACAGCAGTGCTGGTGGCTTGCCCAGCTTGTGGCAGGCAGGACTCTGCTAAATGGAGACCTCTGATGGCTGATACCCCATCAACAGGTGCTTCTTCCACTTGGATGGTGCTCAAAATTAATAATAGACAAGCTGGGCAGACTAGATCATTAATGAATGTGGGCTTGTCCGGCTGAAACTGAGACTTTCATTAGCTTTGTTGTCGTTCATTCAGGCTCCTCTTATCCTCTTTGCAAGGAGAGCAGCTGCCCTGTACCATTCTGCACATCTATTGCAAGGTGACTAAGTTACTTTTTCCTTTTACATTAGGAAAGTTTAAGACCTTGTCAAATGTGTCTTTTGAGAGTCATACAGGTCAAAATCCTTGGTTTATAGAGCAGACATAGGTATTAAGCTTTCCTTTAGAACTGCAATGACCTGCATTAACAATCCATACTTTTAAAAATGTGTTTTATGAAGCTTTGTGACCCAAAATGTGTCTGAAGGGCATATAAGCAGAGCTGGGAATACAGCTTGCGTTTGGAGCTGGGTCAGACAGGCTGGTTGGCAAATGGTCTGCATCTCTCAATACCCTTTTGAACTTAGACCTTATAGTTGATGGCCTAAATACACATTTTCATATAAATCAGTTAATATAAATATAGCAAAGAAATACATCAAGTCCTACAGCTTAGGTAATGGTGTCTGTGTGGAGGAGATGGTAACCCATGAAGCTCCCATGAGAGTCACAGGATGAGGCACAGGGCTGCAGCTCTCCCCTGTTTCTGGTTTCCTCCTGCTTGAAATAGGGCTTCAGAGCCTTTAAGGAACAGAGTAAAGCTGATCAGAAATTAATTTCCCATAATTCTGATAGAAAATAAAAAAATTTTTGCCAGTTTATTTTCAACTAAGAAAAACTCATTAAAAAATTGAAAATACTCTGTTTTAATCCCTGAAGTGGCTACGGGCTGTGGCAGCAGTAGTGTGTACTTTAGCAGCTGGTGCACACTCAGAAGATGCCATAAGAAATAAATAAATAAATAAACGTATTTTAAATCAGTCGACATTCAAAAAGCTTGACAATAGCAGGAACCCTGGCAGGCTGCCTGGACGGCGGAACACCCGGCAAGAGGAGCAAGGACACTCTGTCCTCCTTCCCCACCTAATATTCAGCCTGTGTCTCCCAGCACCTCCTGGTACCTCCCGCGTGCCCACAGGCAGTGAGGGCCCGGGTAAGACCTTCGCAGCCACCTGGCTGGCGAGCGGTAGCCGGCTGGATCTTTGCAGGGCAGCCTTAGAAAACACTGCAGAAATGGCAAGATGCAGGAAGCAAAGGGGCATGTGAGATGTCTAAGTGAGGGAAAGGCCTTTTGCATCCTATATGCAAGTATTCCAGACATTGGATCTGTGTGTATGTGGCTGTATGAAGGCAGCAGATATGTGAAAAGGTTGTATACAGCTCTGTCAGACTGATTGCAGAAGGAAGATTCTGAGATCAGTACAGAAAGAGAGAGGACCATTTGCTTGGGTTGGCTTTGTACTCCAGTTTCACAAGAACATGAAGACCCCGATAAAATGTGAAGAGTGGAACATTTCAGGGGGTTTATAAAATAAAACTGTGGCTTATAAATCCCAATAACCACAACAGGGCTATTTTGCACAATTTTCTTTCTCTTGCCTTCCATTTGCAGAGCTCTAGAAACTGCTAAATGGTGCTAGTAACTCTCTATGCCCTCCCTTCAGCGCTTGAGAAACCGAGGCATAGAGAAGTTAAGCAACATCCCCAAATTCATGAAAGACTCAGTTACAACACCAGAAACAGAGTTCCAGTCCGGTATATTGCAGGATCTCGTGTCAGTCATTTTATGAACTGGGTTATAAAACTCGACTGCTTGTCACCTCAGAACAATACTAGAAATACTCTGAGTATTAAAGCCTAAAAACCTCCTACAGCCCATAGAAGAGCCTGAAACCCTGAAGATTAATGCAAGATAGCTGCTGCCTCAGCCCCAAAAGACTTCTGTGTATCATTCACAGCCATGCAGTCCTCTCGCACTTTATCTGTGAGATCAGTGGCAACAAAGCCAAGAGACACCAGTGCCATCCTTCCAGAACTGCAAGATCATGCTCTGTCAGTGCTGGCATGGATCAAAAGTGTACTTGACTTTGATGTTTCTCTACTGTACTCTCAGACAATCCCATTAAATCCCTATGGGACTGTGGGTGTAGCCGCATGCTCAGAAAGACTTCAGAGAAACACCTTTAAATTCCTCTTTGAATCTTTGCTACCATGGACTACATAAATTCCTCACAACTCCCTCACTGCAACACTCACAACCTGTTTAACTTTATTCTCCCACCTTTCCCAAAAAATAACTGTGTATTGACTTGGTATTGTAAAAAAAAAAAAAATTACCTTTTAATTTAAAATTAACTTTATTCTCCCACCTTTCCCAAAAAATAACTGTGTATTGACTTGGTATTGTAAAAAAAAAAAAAATTACCTTTGTAGTTAAAAAAAGAAAAAAAAAAAATTCCATTGACATTTTTCTCTGGGTAGAAGAAAACTGAAATTGTAGCACTGCCTTCTTTAGCCAAAGCATATCCCTTCACTTGTGTCACTTGTGTGCATTCCCTGGGCACACGCACTTACACATACACGCTTGCCCATTCCTGGGAAAATGGTTAACAGCTTCTTTTCTCTTTCACCCACTATCTCAGTCCTCCTTTGCACTTCTCCTATATCCATCTTCTCATCCCAAATGCCCTTTTACCATTACAGTCAGGTGATACAGAAAACATCACCCCCACCCCCCCCACCTCAGTTTCCCCTTAATTAATATAGTGATTCCTTGAATCACTATCCTTGAGGAGAAAGGTAGGAAACCAGAACATCTATGTTGGGGTCTGTTAATGATTGTGAGGGCCTTTTTCTCTCTCCTATTTCTGGTCTTTCTCAAATAATTCCCCCCAAAACTGATGGGCTTTCTCAGTTATCTTCTACCTACTAAGCTGCAAAATGAAACAGGTATCCTGGGTGAGTCCTCTTGCATTACAGCTGAATGTGCCCCCTGATTTTGCAGTCGCAGAGTATCCTAGCGCCAAGAGTTAAAGACTGCAGGGATGCACAACCTATCCTGACAAAAAACTTCCCTCTGTATAAACAGAAATTATATTTTTCTGCAGCTTTAATCAGTATGAGTAGTTTCTCTTGTTGCAATCATGCTGCTGGTGGTCCTGTGCCGATACAGCTCATCCATGGGAAGCCTCTGGGTCCCATACAAGCAGGCTTTAAAACCCAAGAAGACTAAAATGCAAAGTCACAGGCTGTTTCCTCCCTGTGCAGGGATGTGATAGTATTGACAAATGCACAAATAAACTGTCTGTAATAGGAGCAGAGGCCTCCAAGCACTATCTGTCTCCAAGTACCCAGGGAACAGGCTGATTTTACAGCACTTCGGATTCGTTGTCAGTGGAGTTCCCATACCACCACTGGGAACACCTGAATTTTAGGCAGCTTGCATTGCTGTGCCAGAATTTAAGATATGACCTCCCAGTCTGGTCACAATAAAAATCTGGTATTCATCCAGTACCTGTGGACACTGATAGTGCTATGCTCAGTCACAGCAATGATACAGCCTGGACAAGCTCACTTGAACCTGTTGGGATCTCCATGCCAGCGGCAGTATTGCTTTCAGCTGAGGTTCCCTTTTGGACTCGTTGCTGCTTGTCAGAAACATTCACAGGTTATTAGAAAAACCTTCGGATTAGTTACTGCTTCCTTCGCTGGAAGGCCAAACAAGCACTGCCTCAGCTGCTGTACTGACCTCTGTCCCTGGAGGCGGGAGCACTTGTGCACCACAAAACTACTACCTGAAAAGTACTGACTTTGCTTAGGTGTTGTCTCCAAAGGAGCTTCCACAGCCAGAAGTTGGACACCTGCCTTACTTGTAGCCCTAGAAGAAAAATCTGAACTGGCCACCAGCATAGTCCCAACTTCCTGCACTTCAGGAGTCCAGATATCAAACCTGGCTTCTGTATTTCAGGATGCCTCTGTCCCCAGTCGGCTCACCACATGAAGCAAAATGAGGTGGCCTTTATATTACACCAAGGGGAACAGGGGGACACAGGGGCAACCACGTGTCACTGACACCCATTTACTTGAGCAAATGAGTGTTCGTGACACTCACCTTCAGCAGCATTTAACTGAACCCTTTCTGTTCATTTGCATTATAGTCACTAAACCTTTTTTGACAAGCCTGATTTTTATTTACTGCTGCAAGGCAAATGCCACAACCTCCTGAACTGCCTCTGATGTCCCGTCCTTGTCCCTCACCCACAGGATCAAGTGAGCTTCTACCCGTTGATCTACTGCTAATTTCACAGGACTTTCTGGGCATCCTTTGCTGTTGCAGCTTGCATCAGTCTTCTTGCCCTTCCCAACATGAAGATGGGTGCAGACACAAAGTCATGGATGGGCCGTGCTCTCACCTGACTCAGCCCAGGCATTGCACCATACACAACCAGAGAAGGATCTAAGAATCCTAAGGTAATCCTAAAGCAATTTCATCCCCGAGTATTATCCACACTGACCTGCGCAGGAAACTCATTTTAAGATTATCACAGGTCATATCCACCAGGGAAGAAGCTACAGATGAATTCAAATCAGGTTCTTCTTTAATCTAATTGTTTTAATTTTAAAGACTCATTTACTTAAGCAACAGTAACCACACCATGGTAGACTGTTATGCTGCTACCAGTCCAAGCCTTTCCCCAGAGGCTGTTCAAGAACTGCCTTCTTTATCAGTGTAGAAGGGTAACCACTGCACAGCCCTTCTTTTGGCTTACCTTTCTAGCCAGCATTTGGGCTATCAAGGGCAAATGGCCCATCCCAAGGTTATTTTTTTCTTTCAAGCTAAAGCAATACTGTATTGAAAGTATCTGTTGCCTCCCTTTCAGGCTTCTGTGAGTCACAAACAAGATAGAAAGCTTTTAAATGCTCAGCGGAGTCCAGCTCCAAGACCTTTGCCCATCTAGATCCACAGCCAGGTGACTGCCCTCTCTTACGACCAATGATCCTTTGCTTTCCTTCTCCTAATAAAGCTGTAGCTTTTGCCAGTGGCTCATTTCCAGCAGGAA
>NW_010427427.1:27826-35105 GCF_000710305.1 Buceros rhinoceros silvestris | reverse complement strand
TTTTAATCTAACCAAACCTTTCCTGCTCATGTGTGTTCCATGAGAAACCCCTTGACCAAATGGACATCTCCTGGGCCCATGCTGGCTTTCCAGAGCAGTGCCAGGCTTCCTTCCCTGGACTGATTTTTTTGCCCCTCAAAGATTCCCCTCTGCTTGCTAGTCACACTTTAGGCTGTTTTACCAGTAGGCTCTGGTTGCTGCATTTGAGAGTCTTCCAGATTTTACTGTCGGTTTTATTTTAAATTCCTTCTATACCTTTCTTACTCCTGCAGGAGTAAGATTTTACATAATGTGATTTTACATAAATGAATATTTATAATTACTCTGCTTAGAAACAAAGATCACCCACCTGACATCTCTGCTGTCCGTTTTGACAATATTTAGGGCTCCTGCAGATTGTTTCATTAGAGGAAAAAAACCCAAAACGATGATGTGGTCAGACATTCGTTTTACAGAAGGGCAGGCAGGATCCCAACTCCTTCAGTATCAGGAGACACCACTTGTTTTTGTATTGTTACTCTTCCGCTGTTTCTCTCACAAACGCACAACCACCTCTCTCGCCGGGGCAGCAATGCAGAGGGTACCCAGGTCCCCTCCTGACCAAGGCTGCCCCCCTGCATAGCTTCTATTCCTAACCAACCTCACCCATCACCGTGGCTCTTTACTGCTCCAACAGCACCAGTCCACAAGAAAGCTCAGCTGTTTTCTGCACCAATCCCAAACGAGGTCTGTTTGCAGGTTAATATTACACCTTCCTGATTCAAAGAGGCTGTGCCACCTGCCTGGTGAGATGTGCTGTTCTGTTCTTGGGAAAAATAATGGGAAAAAGGCAAAAAAAGCACGACTTACACTGCCAACAGTGGTCAGATGTTACCGTCCTGTTTTGTTCCTTTAAACTAACCGGCCGTATTCTTGTCATGGGGCTGTGTGTCAATATTGATTGCAGAAATAAATTCAATCAAGGGATACATCTGTGGCATGCATAAAAGGCAGTTTGGGTCAGAAGATATGTTGAGATACTGTTCCGCTACAGCCATTGATGGTAAGTTAAATATTTTCCCATCTCCCTTTAAGACCTCAGAAACCTTCAGGAAGGAGAAGGAAGGAGGGGACGAGGAAGAGAGTCTTACTACTACCTGAATTTGGAAGGAGTTTTTCTCCAGGCTGGTTCTTACTGGTCCACATAACCCTACTAAAAATAAGTATAAAATTCACACCCAGTTTTCGTCACTAGTTCAACAACGCAGGCACTCGAATGTCCTCCTGAAGTGCATGGTGCAGGAATCTCAGTACAGCAGAGATCTGAAAAATGGTAATAAAGGGCACCACTGCGGTGTCTGAAGGGTGGGATAGGACAGGTTACCTCAAAAAGATACCTGCTATCTCCAGAAGGGTTGAGCTACCCTGGGATCTTCACTGCCATGTGGAACCACAGCCACATGCTTAAGTGTGTTGCAATATTACTCTCTGAAGTATTTCCTCCAGAAATGATGTGTCAGCAGCAGGAGACTCAACTCTTTGGAGATGACATGACATTCAAAATATTTCCAGAAAAAGGGATGCGCTGTTGCTTGAGGCTGGTGGTGGTGTTGGCAGCAAAACAAAGGTTCAGATTATTCTTCTTTCCTCAATTACTCTGAAAACACTTTTCCTCGCTACTGGTTGTTTATCTCTGCTTTCTAATTACTGCTTTCTGACCTGTAAAACTTTTTTATCTGTGACCTGTTGCTATGCAAAGATGTATGAGGACAGAAATAAAAGTACTTTTAGTCCAGGAGTTTTCAGACACACCTGGAAAATACCCAAATGTATTTTCCCAACTGCAGGAAAGACAAGTTGTCACTTAAGAACATCCTTGCTGTTAAATATGATTAGTTTTAGAGTTTGCAAGTACAGTGCTGAAATCCATTTCTTAAATGTGAAATTACATCCTGGTGCCAGATACAAATAATTTACTCAGCTGACAGTCACAGAACATTTGAGAAACCATTAAAATAACTGAGGATTTAAATGGAATTAATTCACCTTCTGTACCCTCTGTGAAATTTTTACTAGAAAATAGAGAGCTTTTTGCTTTTTTTCATAGGAGATGTTTCTTAAAATGCAGATGTAATTAAAGCACTAGAGGAATTTTTTATTCCGTCATTTTTCATACCAAATAGCCCCAATTAGCAAGTAATAATGGCACACAGGTATGTAACAGCTCCCTGAAGTACAGCTCTTAATCCAGCCCTCCAGTTGTGAGGTTATGACTGAATCCATGACAGATGTTATTTTTCCCACATATTATCAAGTAAATATTTGTAATACATTCGTGGCAGAAGCCTTGCCAAGAACTTGCTGGGTATAAAGGTAATTTTCAGTGGCTTGGCCAGGTGCAGGGCTTTCCCACAGAGCGATGCCTGGGGTGGCAATTTGCCGAAATCGCCGCATTTCCTGATCGGGTTCACACCTTCTTCAAGCCTGAAACCAGAAGCTGTTGGCCTGTGGGGATGGAGGAGTAAGGGACTGAGCCTGGCTGCAGTCTCTGCCTGGGGAGCCCTGGGGTCTCTTGCATGCCAGCTCCCAGGGCTGCGGTATGCAAAATACTCTACTGCAAAGAGCACAGTCTGACATTTTCCTTCGTATTTGCCTCTTCTACTATGTTTTCAGCAGAGATGATAAGTCTTTCCTCTTCTAAGGGGAAAGCTATTTGTTGAAATGTTATTTTTTGAGAGAAGAGTTTAAATGGCGTCTCCAGACACACAGGTGTGTGCCGGAGGAGAAAGGCCAGGCAATGGAAACATGAAATTCTTGTTTGTCTGGGTGGCATCCACAAGCGTCAAATAAAGGTAAAGCTCTTCAAAAGAACTTTTGTGGCCCATTGACTTACATAGTGTTGCAAAGCAATTTGGAATATATCAGAGAAAATAGATCTTGATGATTCACATACTTGAGCATTAACTAATCCCAACACAACGGAGAAAGCGTGCCCAGTTGAACAGAACTGATAAATGTAAATGCTTTTTAGCATCCCACAGAGCTTGGTAGAAAAAATTATTAGTTCCTAAAGGTTTGAAAGAATAGATTGTTTTTCAAAGGAAGTGCTTCTTTAAACATGAGGCTTCTCTAGATGTTATCTTAAAAGCTATCTGAAATGACTACAGAACTGTAATGGCTGTGTGATTAAATGCTATAGGGCTTTTCCCCAAAGGATATCTGCATTACTCTTGTGGCCCTCAAAATCTTATTATCTGAGTCTCTTTAAATGAATGGACTGTTCAGACCATTGGGAGTGAAACAGAGTGTATCAGGTCTGCACATTTTAAAAGATTTTTAAGATACCCTTAGAAAAAAATCATGCATGCTGTTACTGTTATCTAGCGCAGAAATCTATCGTCTCATACAATTTACCCTTCTGATCACCCTTCTCTTTTAAATGCTTTGAATGTAAACCATCTGGCTCGATGATCACACCAGAGCCATCAGAGAGAGGAAAAAAGGTCTTGTGCCTTGAGATTCATGTCTAAGGTTGATTTCATGTACAGTCTTAACATGTGCACCCTTTTGGCCACTGTCTTCGTCTGAAAGACATGAGGGAGGATCTGTAGGTATAGCTGACTCGGACCTACAAATCTCAGTTGAACCACCCCAAATTTGACGCTGAAGGAATCCAGGAGTTAGTTAGAAACATCTCTATTGACAGATACAGAGTAACAGAAGAAGGTGGGAACGAGCAATTTGCCACAAGACTGGAAGTTCCTCGAAGGAGAGATGGAGTCAGAGTTCTCACCAATCTTCCCCTTCCTTTGCACGGAATGTGGCTAAAGGAAAATCTTGCAGTTGAAACTGTAAAATCTGTTAAGTGGGATTTCCAGTGCCCAGGCTCAGCTGACATGTAATCTGTTTTGCCTTTGCCTAGCAGGGATTTTCCATGCAATGGACTCTTGTTTGCTATGTAAGTCATCTGAGTATTTGTTAGTGTCATAGCCAGAGCCAGATGATGTTTATTCTGCTAACATCCAGCTGTACTCTGGCAGTGCTCATTGAGGTCAGGGCTTTATTTATAGAAGCAGATATACATTGAGATTCATTTTCCTTCCTTTGCTGTAATCTACCTACGATCATCCAAAATAGAAAGGGACATGCAGACATGCAAGTGATATACTAATAGGGCCAGATGCGTGAATTAGCAGAGCACCATAGAAGCAAATGGAAAAGAAGCATTTTAGAGCGGCTGAGGATCTTGTCTATTATTTCTCATGGGGAAGAAAGGGAGGGGCTTAAACCCAGAAATTATAAAGCAAAAAGCAAAAGCAACAAATGTCCCGGCATGGGGCAGAACAGGTCTGCAATGCAAAATCCCTCCACCACGATCTGCAATTTGAAGTATTGATTTTTTTTTTCTCATGTGTTCCCAGTCATCAGAAAGTGCAAGAATCGGAGTGCAGAGAGCTCTAAGCAAGGAAAAGTAACAAGACTTAAAGCAATTTACCTGCTGAAACTGAGAAGACATTGTCAACGTACGCAGTCTGAGATAAAGCAAAGCAGAAGAAAAGCTGCAGGTAAGATCCCCAGACAAGCGGGCTGAGGACCAGCATGCTGGCTGTGCCCTGGCAGATCCCAGCTCAGAGGCACAGGGCTGCTTTGGGGATCTCTCTCTGTCTACCCTGGCTCCCTCTCTGCCTTGCCTGCTGCCTCTTCCCTCACTGTGGGATGCGTGTGCGTGTCTGTGTGTGTACGTCTCTCGCTCCCTTTCCCCCGCCCCCCCTCCGTGCCTTTAGGAAGAAAGAATGACAACCATTTCCCATTAAATCTTCTCCTTACACTAGACACAGTTATATTTAACTCTTGCACTGGATCAGTTGCCCCTATTGTGGACATTAGCTGCTAAAACTGGGGCATGGGGGATTCTGGTTTTGCTAACAGAAGCGAAAAGGCACTAAGGATAATAACGATAATGATTTGCAGGAAAGGGAGAAATTATGAACTGGACTATAAACAGTATCCTTCAGTGCAGGCAACCAGACCCCAGCATCGAGATGGATAAAATCCCTGATTGATCATCCTCCACAGGTCACTAATTACCTTAATGAGAGAGATGAGCAGTGACCTAACATCTGCTTATCACTGGTAGCTAGAAGCATTGCATTCATTTACAGAGTGCAGCTCAGGCGGAGGGATGCCACAAAGGCTTCACAAACTGCAGAACAGATTATTTAAGATTTAAGTGAAAATGACAGTATCACTTCTAGTGCCAGACACTGTATGGCCGCAAAGGGTTTACTGACAGGGTGTGACAGGTGGAAGAAACAATACGTGTGCCCTGATGGGGTGAGTGAAACGCTATCAGCTCCGGGGGTGGTGACAGTCAACATAATACGCAGCACTGTGGGAAGAAAACAAGCCTCTGACTCCGAAAAGCAGCATGTGCCCTTGTTACCTGTACTAAAGTTGGTGTTTTGGTGTTATAGCAACTCCCAGGGCTTTGCAAATAAATTTCTGTCCTCTGAATAACTAGCAGAGGGATCCTCCTTTCTGCCTGACAGTGGAATCTGACGGTGGTTTCCGTGAAAAGCAGAGGTACTTCCTCACTGTAAAAACCAACATTACTCCCCCTCTTCGAGACAGAGAGAGTTTTCTTTGTTCACCGTTTATTGTTCCTCCCAAGACAAACATGGAAATCTTTTGGATTCATTACCGATTTTTTTTTTTTTTAAATTTGAGAAGAGCACCCCTTGACAGAGATGATGACAAGTCCCCTGGGCATTAACTCCTACTGAGAAGACTACTAAAGGGCAAAGTAACTATTTCCAGAATTCTAGTTAAAGAGTCTTGGCTGTTACTTTCAAGACATCGCAAATGTGCTAACAAAATCTTTCTAAATGTAATGGTCTGATAGGAACCAACACCATTTGCCTTATATATTTCTATCCCTAAAGAACATGCTTAATATAACCATAATGCTTTCTAAAATCTCTTTCCAGTACTGCAACACTTTGGATAACTGAATTTATTTTTTAATTTAATCCACTTTATTCCACTGTCTGTTACTTTTTAGTATTTGGCTATTTATAGTGAAGATAGTAATTTGGGCCTTTTTCTTCTTTGACCAAGATGATCATGGATTAAGTAAGTACCATTAGTTCTCTCAGCATGTTTCATCTCAGAAGGAAAGGCATAGCTCCTGAGAATTTTCTCATGACAAGCCTTAAGTATGTAAGAAAAGTGTCCAGCTGCCTAATTATAAAGGTAAACAGTGGGAAAACCCTAGCAGGGTACTAGAAGCTGCTAGCACGCTTGCATGGATGCTGGAAAAAATTGCTTAAAAGTTAAAATGTCAAGATTTTATCAAAGGAGTCATTCTCAAAACATTTGACCGACTTAATAGTCAAAGCAACAATTGAGAAATAGAAAATCCTCCCCAAATCTTCCTGCAGCCTCAGCAATAGAAAATTTGGTGGAGATTTATAGTACAAAATATCTTCTATTAGATAAAGAAATTAATTAATCCAATAATATTGCAAAGAACTAAGATCACACAACAGGACCCAGACCTTTCCCCTCCTCCTTCACCCCCTTAGCAATTTCCTCAGTTCTTTGGCCTAGAATGGAACCCATGTTTGGGTAAAAACGCAACAACATCTTGCTTGAAGAATACTACAAGGAATTCTGTCATGAACCACATCCTCCCTCTGATCAGCACTAAAGAAGATAGGGACAAGGAATGTACCTTTTCCTCTCAAGAGAGAGTGCTGTACTGGAGGTGGCCAGAAGTCATACAGAAAGCCAGGGCTGCTTCAGAGCTAAAAAAACCCCCAAACCAACAAACACATATAGTTAGCTTTGCAGTCCATTCTTGAAGTTTTTTAAAACTAATTTTTTCAGTGGAGAATCCTGATTAAAAATGGATATTTTGTCAACATTCTCTTTTCTTTTCACATATTACCTCCATCACTCAGAAGTCAAAGATGTTTGACCTGAACTGGCTCTCTGCCAATGCAAGAGGAGAGCTCTGCAGGCAAACACTCTGCTGTGGAAAACACACCTTCTTCCACAAAGGTCAAAAAGATATTTGCACTTATATTTGAAGAGGTCTCTTTATCATGATGTAGTGGTAGTTCATCAGCTCCTTAGCTTTTAGTGGGACCACCATCAGGTCAGCACAAAGGAGAGCTCTCATTACAGGGCAGCAAGCCAGGCCATGTCAAGGTGCAAGGACTGGGTTTTGTTTCCTCTGATTTTAAGGTATTGACCTTACCAGCTGAAATCGTTGGCAAGGTTGCCCATGGTTTCAGCA
>NW_010427427.1:21308-27730 GCF_000710305.1 Buceros rhinoceros silvestris | reverse complement strand
AGAAGAATGAAATCCACTGGAAATAAAATGGACAATAACTGTGGGCTTTTCACTTTGACTTAGTCAGCTGACAGTGCACAGGAGTGACACTCCCTGCTAACTGATGCTAGATGGCAGGGACTTACACCTGGTTACACAATTTGTTTCTGACCTTCACGGCACTGACGCATGGAGCAGAGTCAGTCTTACACAGTGCAAGAAACTTGACAGAAGTGTTCTCTCCAGGCCCCCAAGCTATCTATCAGCTGTGAACTTGCTCAGCCAAGGAGTGCATTCCTCCAGCTATTCCCATGGGTTCATGAAGCCAATGAAAAGGTTCTGCTCCCTTCAGAGAGCTCTGTACCAGGTAGTTAAAGTTTGCTCTGCAGTTTCCGAGTCTTGTAAGATATCCCAATGGCCTCTGTGAGAAAAAGGGCTTTGAGGACTTCTTTAAAAAACTGTTTCACAGTGAGAACCCCAGAACCCCAAATGTGATCTGCAGTTTAGTGTTCAAAGATAAAGACCCCCACAGGTTTATCACAGGGAATCAACTGCAGTTTAATAAAATCCTATTTTGAGCAGGTATCAGAGCAACTAAAAATGTCAGAAGCCAACCAACAGATAATAAAAAAAAAAGCCTGCACATTTTACCTGCTCAGGTAGGTGTTGCTTGACCTTTTCAACCCAGACTTGAGCTCTTAGAGGTGGGTGAAAGAATCTGCTGATGACCCTAACATGTAAACAGAATTTATGAACATTTTCTGTGCAATTACCAATGAATACTTGTTATGAAGAAGGCTTCTTCCCTGTCCTATCCACTTTTTGTTGGCAAGTACCTCATCAACAAGCCAAGGGAAAATGAATGTAGTTAAAATATCATCAGTCTCAAGGTCCTGTATGAACACAGTTCTACTTAGAGGAACAAAGATAATTATACAATAGTTTGGATTGGAAGGAACATTAAAGGGATCATTGGTCCAACCCTCCTGCAGTGAGCAGGGACATCTTCAACTAGATCAGGCTGCTCAGAGCCCTGTCCAACCTCATCTTGAATGTTTCCAGTAATGGGACTTTTACCACCTCTCTGGGCAACATGTGCCAGTAGTTCACCATCCTCATTGTAAATGATTTGTTCCTTATATCTAATCTAAGTCTACTTTCTTATAGTTTAAAATCATTACCCCTTGTCCTGTTGAGATATTCGATACATAATTAAGACTTTCTTGTTCAAAAGTTTGAAAGCTCTTCTGCTGAGTCTGGCAAAGGTAAAACAGCAACCCAGTGCTAATGCAATAATTCAATAACAGCTTATGTCAGCAAAATGGTACAGAAGAATTCTGTTAATGCAATTAGTACAGGAGATAGAAAAGGTTCTTCATAACTATGTTTTCCTTGTTAGTTATTTCACAACAATTGTTTTTCACAACAATAACACTTGTTCGAGTTTGCACGCCTGAGTCAGTTGTGCCTAACATTTAACAATTTGACAACATAGCTAACATTACTTTGGAAGATGGGATTATCAACAAATACAAAGGCAGATGCTGAAGTACAAAAGATAGCAGAGTGCAGGAAAACAATGGTTCACTATTTCCTTACCGTTATATTTAGATCTAATTCAGAAGGTCATATAGGAATAAACACACTAACTGCGATGAAGTAACTTCAACCACATCACGAAAAAAATTCAACCACATGAGAAAGTTCTGACTTAACTGACTGCCCCACTCACGTCAGTCACCCAGCAGGGTATGAGGTCACAGGGCACTTGGCCAGGTAAAGGCGAGCCAGTGCTAGTAAATCTTCAGGTTACCCACTGGATGAACAGGGCAAAGGTGGGACATTGGACACAGGACATCGATGCCTAGTGACTTGCAAAAGCAACCCTTTCTGCAGTTTAGTCACTCAGTGAGTGTTAATCATTGCACAATAAGTGGCCTTCTGGCCGCCTCTTTTTCCTGTACCCTGTATTTGCAGAAATGCAAAACTGGCTAGGGATCCTGATTTATTTATTTTACACCTTTCAGAGGTTATACGTTTCCAGAGCAGCCCAGGTCTCACCTCATTTTTAGAAAGTTCATCTCAAAACCCTTAACTTTGCACCTTTAGACCTATTTCGAAGGTTCTGTCCCTCACTTTTTTTCCTCCTGTGAGTAATCCCTATGCATACCTTTCTTTTTCTGTTAATGATAATGCAACTAACTACAGTATAAAAGGGTTACGAACATGGTTAAAGGTTATGGGACAAGGGTCAGTGATTTCCATCAAAGCAATCAGAATAACCCCACTGTGGCCTTGTAATGTTGGAAGGTGTAACAAAGTAGAATAATTTTAAAACTATAATTCACCCACTAACCTTTATAACATTACTCTTCTTCCCTCTCATCTGCCTTTAAGACCTTGCCTTTCAAACTGCAAATCATTCAGCATTTGCTGTGGGATTGTATAAAATTTTGCACATTGGCAGGGCTGCCATTCACAGCTGAAATATGTCCCTGTACCTAACATGGTACAGGTATAAGTAGGCAGAAAGCCTATGCTTCCCTACAATGCATGCACGGGCTGTAAAAATCTGCATGGGGGAGAACCCTGCAGACTTGCTGAATGTGGTGATCAAACTAGCACCAAGTCTGATGGCTCCTCAAGTTGTTCTGGTACTAGATGGTTATTTGGTGCACACATAGAATGCCAAACGTTCTTATCACGCTCTATCATCTACTGCACAGGAGTGGACCACCATGCAGAATGTGTGCTGCTTCTTGAATGAGATGCACTCATCACACAAGCTCACGAGTCTGCATAGAATCAAGAGGCAGGTCCAGGATTATCAGTTCTTGGAAATCCTGGACAAACGTGCCAAATCCTAGAATTATTCATAGAAAAATGTTCCATAGGAATAAGAAGTTGCCCATAGAAATCCATGTGTACAATTCCCTCTCACCCTGAATGCACAGAACAAACCTCTTAAAAGGTGCTCAGGACAAAATGAGCATATTACACGTAGGAAAGTTAAGCCAAGCAATTTGCTTTCAGGGGAATCAAATCCATAAATTCTGTAGTTCAGCTCTAGCCTGGGTTCAGCTAAACCCCATGGGAACGCTTCACTTTGGGCTTAAAAGAGTACAGGCACAGAAATACAGAAAACGTAGAACAAAAGATTGAATCCACTTATCAGTTTAACTTCCCTCGGAGTCTGAGCAGCAGTGCTCAGAGCTGTGAGAAGATGAGTTTAGGCATGTTCACAAGCCTGCAGGACAGGCATTCTCTTTCACAGGCACCCCCTTGTCGTGGGGAAGGAGCTTGCGTGCCCTTGTGAGGTTGAGAGCTGTGCTGGTGGTGGCATGTGCCTCTGGTAGGGTCTCCCAAGCCTGACAGGTCTCAACTGAAGGGTCAGACAAAGTGTGTCCACGGGCAGGATGGGCTCACTAGCCTTCGGGCAGCCATCCTAGGAGAAGGACAGCTCTGACTGCAAACCTGGGCAGATGGAGCTCGTTTAGCCCTGTAAGGCATCCATCATCTAAGAGAAGGATACTCTAACCAAACCTATGACCTGAGGACGCCGCTGTCACCGTCCAATCTCCCTAGGTCCTGGCAGATGAACCTCAGGTGTAAAGGGTGGAGCCAGTTCCGCGCACGCTGCACCTCACCTAAAAAATCCACTGGGCAGCCCCGAAGGGGGCACCCATCGCTTGCAGTGAGCGTGGGAAAAGCCCTTCCCAGATCTTCGTTTGTGAAGCCGAGCCATGATGATGATGATGAGGACAGGTGTTACAAAGCATTGTTTTGACATTTTAACAGGGGAGTTACCTTATTCTGCTCAACAGCCTTTTCTTCTCATCCTGTCCCCACGCAACCTTATATAAAAGTTGTTTTTCAACCCTGAATGTCATTTCTTGAGACACTTGGGTGACAAACTTGTTTCTGTTCTTTGGACAGTCTAAATGTAGACTCCTGACAGGAAACAGCAGAGAAATCTGTATTTCTCTCTGGCTGGGCTGGGGAGACGTTTCCAAGCTGGATCTGCTGCAGACACTGCACAGTAGACCCAGGCAGGTAAAAGTCTCAAATTCCTTGGGTTTGCAAACAAATTACACAGCTTCCAATGTAGCCTCCAGGCTTCTGTATTCACCCACCCTCCCTGTGCCTACCTGCTTGTCGTGTCCCCTGAGATGGCCCCTGCCCTCTCCCCTACTGGGGAAGGCTTGCTTGGTTGTACTAATGAAAGCCATGGGCTTACTGCACTCGTTAGTGTTGGCAGTTAGTCCTGCCCTGCTGCTCTGCCAGCCCTGGCAGTCTCCCAGGCGCTTGCTGAAGCAAGCACCGGTGATCCAAGACTCTCCCCATTATGCACCAGCCTCTTCTCTCTCATTTTTCTTCCCACCCCTTACTTTCTGCTCAGAAATATTACTTAACCACACTATAGCTGTGATGATAAAAGCCAAGGGGAGCAGCAGCTTACAGAAAGTGCAATATAGCGGTGCTTTTTGTAAACCGGGTGTGGAAATGGGAGTTCCAGCCTGCTCTGCCTTTTTGCGTGAAAAGGCTGTCTCTGGTGGAGGGACAGACAAGACCAGACATCAAGGAGGTGGTGAAATGGTTTTTATCAGGAAAGGGAGGAGAGGACATGTGTATGGAGAATTTGCTTATCAGCAGGTTGGCTAATAAGTCCCATGCTGTATGCTGTTCCTAGTAGTCAGACAGGATTACGTCTTCTCTCTGAGGCATGGAATAGTGATCACTGATAAAAAGGGACCTATGGAGTCGTGGTAACATCATCCCTGATGGGTCTCACCACCCAGGACAACTACACTCCTGCAAACAGGATTCAGAGAAGCCCTAGTGTAAAGCATTGCAGGAAACCTTTGTGTAAGAAACTGGTAGGAAAGGTCCCTTAGCAGCAGAGGCCAGGCCTCCTGGACCAGCACAAAGCAGATGTGCGCTGAGGCCCTGGCGTGGATCCTGCACAAAGCACACAAAAAACAGTGAGTAGCTATTGAACCCTCCAGCCAAGCCACCTGACGGGCCTGGGCAGCCCACTGGCACAGCGCTAATGTGCTGCTTCCTGAGGGAGTTCAGGCATCTCCATTTAACTCGTGCCTCGAGATTGTCCCCTGGCTTGAAAGCCTGCAGAAGCTGTCATTTCCCCGTGACACCCCCAGCTCAGAAAATTACAGTCAGCTTGCAGCAGCTCCTCAGAGCCTCATCAGAGCAGCAGTCTTTACAAGGATGGAGGAGACCCTGCAGGAGGCAGACAGGTAGTTCTTGCCTGCGTATCTGGGAGCAGAAGTCGTGCGACACAGACCACAGGGCAGCTGCAGAGACAGCGCTGCCGAGCTCTGCTACGTGTGCACCTCTTTCATCTCCTCCTCCTCACTCAGAGCCATCCTGCTGGCCTTGGCCTCCTTAAAACCATGCTGGGAGAGTCACACTCTCATCTGGAGGGTGACTGTTCCCTCCTGCTACCAGACTGCTGAGATGATTGGCTTCATTACAGGATGATCTGGGGGAACTGCTGCTGTTATGGAAGCAAAACCTGTAGCAGACCTTTCTCTCTTGGCTGGTCTCAGCCTTGCTTCCCTGAGGTAAGGAAAACTAACAAATAAACCAAAACACCAGAACCCAGTAACGGGGTTTCTCCCTCTTATCTAAAGTGAAAAAGGTTCCTGTCCATTTATCCATGGGAAATGGCCAGAATATAACCCACCAGCCATTTTACCATGAAGAAAATGGAAGACTCAAATGAAATTATCTGAAGACACAGACCCTGCTACCTGTGCTGCCACATCCTCCCCAGGGAGAAGAAATGTGCAGGGGTGTTTTTGAGGGACGGGACAAACCCTTCAAACTATTGCTGCAAGTCCTACCGAGAAGGCTTTTTATTATACAACTGCAGTTCCCTTTTGATTAGTGTGGTTGATTTAAGAATCTACATCCATCCAGTCCTCCCCACACCAGCACCAAGTCTCATGTCACACTTGCACTGGTCACCAAGCTTCTGCTCTCTGCAGAGACAGGCTCCTGCAGTCCCAACATCCTGTCTCTGATTCCTCCACTCTTTTCTTATCTCTCCCTTCCACAGAAAATGAAGTGTTTGGCCACCACCACCGTTTGCATTGCAGGCATCTAAATAAATTAGTCATATTTGTTGCTCACCATCACTGTAGCGTGACTGAGGCACGATAGAAAAATATATTCCTAGGTGCATGGAGTCCAGCCACCACACCAGTGAATCAGAAACTTACCTTTATACCTTCATAACACATCATAGCTTCTTTCTATCCCTTCCCACCCTCCACCTGCTGCCTCAGTGTACAAACCATGGCCCAGGACCTGGTTCTGCTGCAGACAAGAAGCTGTACAGGCAAAGTCAGTTGTCTCCAGCAGGAGATGGTTTCCCCAGGACAGCCATGTCCTCCTCTTCTCCTCCTGTGTCCTGCCAATTT
>NW_010427427.1:16572-21132 GCF_000710305.1 Buceros rhinoceros silvestris | reverse complement strand
GGAAGATAACCATGGAAAGGGTCAGATCCCATCAAACCTTTTTCTCTTTCCTTTCCTTTCCTCCACCACCTTTTTTCCAGGGCCTTTTGTGTGGTCTGCAATTTCTTGCTCCAAGCACAACTGCTCCAGACGAAGGCTCTCCTCCTGCTCCTTCATCCTCTGGATGATTTATTCCACGTTCTCAGGGACAGTGCCATTCTCTTTGAGGAAGAAAAGTGGTTGGTGATGACTAATCACCATCAGGCACACCTGGAAGATTCCCACAGGCGTGGCAGCTCCTTCCCTGGAAGAAAAAGAAAGGCAGAATGACCCACAATTTGGATTATGTTTCCTCAAAAAGAAAAATGAAAGACAGCTCCCACTTGAATAAAAGATTTGGCATCCTTTCTAGTGCTGAAAAGAGTCTAGAATCATCTAAGCCAAGCAAGATACCGGGTAAGCTTCCCACAGAGATTATCAGCATATGGCAAGGATGAAAGTGTCCTCTTACCAAATTAACTTTGAAGAACAAAACTGTGAAGGCGCTTGCTACTGTCAACCCATTGTGATGGTGTTGGAGCTCCATGGAGGGCACGTTCCTCTTCCCTCCAGTAAAGTTCCCCAGAACTGAAAGGGAATGAAGCAGGTGTGACCTCCCAAGCTGTAAAAAAGCAGGGCTGGAGGAGAAGGTGATTGCTCTCTCTCCACGTAAGACTACTGTTGCAGATGTGGCAATGGCATAGGCAGGGCTGTGCTAGCCACCTCCCGTGTGAAACATGTCTGGGGACCCACACGGCCAGCTTGAATGAGGGCGATCTTCACTGCCAGTGCTGGTGTGTGCGCCCACCTGGGCGGGAAGCCTGCGTGGTTTTGTGCTTCTAAGCAGGCACTGCAGGCAAAGCTCTTCCTGCCTTTCAGCACCATCAGGATCGGGCTGCGGCAGGTCCTCCCGGCCACTCATGACTGTGGTCGCCAGAAAAAGGGCAGACGGAAAGATTACTAAACTGGAAAGGGTTCCATTTAGCCCAGTGGTTTGAAAAGCATCGGGTAGTTTGGTGTTTACTTCACTATTAATCTGTGGAAGACATTATTAAACACCATGGCTCCGATCTAGGCCGTCTCCCCCGAACACCCCCTTAATGGCTGTGCTTGCAGCCAGCTCACTCCCGTTTGAAGTGTCCTCAACAACCCGCCCTGGGTCTTGGTGTCACAGGGCTTGCCACCAGCAGCCCTGTGCCAGCAACAGTCCCACGTGTCGCCCCTTGTGCAGACCCTTGGCATGACCGGGTCTGCTGTGGTGCTTTGGATTTGCTTCGTGTGGTTACTGGCTCTGCTGCTTGGACATCACACTTAACAAAGCTTCCTGTGCCACGGGGGTGGTGGTGGAAGGATTGAGTTCCCACCTTTCCAGGACACAGTCCCGCTGCTGGGGCATCCGCCTGGCCCTGACGAGGCCTGCCAGAAGCCTGGGCTGGGGGGTGCCCAGGTGAGGCCCTGGCTGTCTCCTCCTGGGTGGCACTTGTGTCTCCGGAGGGCTGGCATTGCTGTCAAGGTCCCAAGCTCCTGGCTGGAGCGGGACGATCTGAGGTTGTCACCCACTGCTGACATGTGGCAGGCTCACCAGTCTCTCTTCCTAACAACGTCACCCCTCAGTCACAGGGACTCCACAGGGAGACCAGAAGGACAAGGCGGACGAGCAGGAGTATTTCCTCTTCCAGCTGGACATTTTACTGCAGCTGCTTTAATGCCTCAGAAGCGTGTATGACGTAGAAGGGTTTCTGTTAGAGAAATAAAGTCTATCAATAAAATACCTCATCAATCAGACCAGAAGTCGTACTCTCACTCCTAACAAACCAGTTCCTGCAGTGGGGACGAGGCTGTTTCACAGAGAGCCAAGAGATGAGCGCACCAGGAGCTGAGGGCTGTGATTTTCTCCCACTGCAATAGCTCCTTTCTGGCCCGAACTCAGCATGTTTTGGTGCCACAGCAACCCTGCTGTCTCAGCCTCTGGGAAGGAAGAAGGTCTCTGGCAATGTCATTTATTTCGCCACCAGGCACGCAGTAAAGATAGATCCATCCCAGTGAGTCTTGTCATCACAACAGAACCACAAACTGATGGCTTTCACTTGCAGGAACCTCGATTTCCTTGACATGAGCACTTACTGTGCACGGGAACGGTGTCCTTCAGCATGCCTACAAGAGAACTGGGACAGGAATAACAAGGGAAGGGAACAGGATTGGGATGCGTTGTCCAAGCAGCAAGAAAATTCACACAGTGCTCAGGACAATGCTACATGCCCCTCCCTGCGTAACATTTGCTAACTACCCTCTTTTTAGATCCCAGGTACACGCACCGATGGATGCCCTTCTGCAGGTGTTGCTCCAGGGATGATTCGTGGGCCTTTCCTGTCCTTTTTACATCTACATTAACTCTTTAATTCATCAGGCAATGATTTAAAGCTGAATTAATGCCCAAAGCTGGGTGTTCCAGCTATCCCGTGAGCTCCACGTCTGGCTGCATTTTAAAAATAAACGGGGGTTGCCCTGCATTGCAAAGGGCTTTATCAGTTTGCCAGGGCAGGACAGGAAGTGTTGGCGAGTTCCTTTCCTTAGTGCTACGCTCCTGCAGACCATGTGTGTTTTCCAGGCTTAAAAATAACCTGGCCAGGGGCCGGGTGCCGCCTCAAGCAGTCTCGACCAGGGTGACATTGCTGCTCTGCCCTGCTAGACCTCTGTCCCTGTGGATGAGGTGTTTTACTGTTACCAGATTACTTCTCTGATGCATAAGGCTGAAAGAAGCCAGCTTCCTTCGGATCTTCTCGTACCCTTCAGGACTCCCCCATGGCCCGGCTGCCCATGGGCACATCACATCCAGAGGCTACCTGCCCCAAAGATCTGCTAGCAGAAGCGGTTAGGCCAGACTTGCCAAGTCCATCACTGGCTGGCTCAGAGGAATTCATTCTGGGTCCAGCTGACAGTCGGGGCTACCCCAGCTGATTGGCAGTACTAGGTTAGGAAGCTCACCCTGTCCTCTTCCCCCAGCTAACTCTACAGGCATCAGCCTCTGGAAGAGAAAGAGGATGAAAACTGGAAGTCACCCGAATGTGCAAGAGGCACGTCTGTTTTCAGTCTGGACAGAGGACGTTCTGCTGGTCCAAACTGCCCTTTTGCTACTGTGGCTGCTCACACCAGAAAATGAAGCCAAACGTGAACCTCAGTTCAGGCTGAAGGTTAATGATGCTCTGTGACTGAGGTCGGTGGAGCCTGGCCTGGACAGCAGCAAGGGTGGGAAGGGCAGGGTGTTCCCACATCTCACCAGACGCAGCTTTTCTGGCTCATAGGTAGAGTCTAAATAATACAGGTGAAACCAGCAGCGCTGCCTGCCAGGGCAGTCCAGTCTTCCCCAAAACAATGGCTGCTCTTTTTGCTTGCTTTTAACTTCAGCCCAAGCGACTTCAGTCTGATTGATAAAAACATTTATGCTTGTTCTGGCTGAGACAGCTTTTGTGTGGGGAAGAAGGAGAGAGTCCAAATGTTTGCAAGCTGGAGACCAAGGAAAAGAAACATCATTGTTTCAACTACACCTTAAATAAAAAGGTATTAATGAGATTTTAAACAGCAAGTTCCCAAAGCGATCGTCAACCTTTTCCAAATTTCTGGCCACTCCAAAGACCTCCTGAGGGACAGGAGGTCTGCCCTGCCTGAGGGACAGTGCCGCGGTCCTCTCCACACTGCAGGCAGGCCGCCTCTGCGAGCCTGCCCTCGCCCTGCTCCCAGGGCCAGGGCGTTTCTGGGATGAGGGAGCAGAGACCCCACCTCTGGTGCTCCCATGGGCTCAAAGCAGAGAAAGGAGCAGCAAGTCTGAGGAAAGCTGCTCTGCGAAGGGAGGAGGGCCAGGGGCAAGTGACTACATGGAGACCCACCATCCTGATGTGAAGCTCTGCCTCTGCTCGCTGCCCAGCACGTGATGCTGCTTGTTCAAACCTGCCCCTGGCACCGGAATTGGTTTCCTTCTGGTCTTTTCTGTGGCACTCACTGCTTCAGTGACTGGGTGCTTCACCAATTTTACAGTTAACGACCGCTCTGAACAGCCCTGGAAATGGGCTGGCGTTCTGAAAACAGTCCCTCAGGTGAGGCAGAGTTGCAGCTCCCTACCAGCATGGGAGCAGCTCCCTGAGACGAAAAACTGGTTCTGAGCTCTGCGAACCTGCTCTTGCTGTGCCTGCAGCTCCGTGTAACTGTCTGTGTTACGGAACCTGGGATCACGGAGTGTTTTGGGTTGGAAGGTGTCACCGTTTGGCCAAGGGTGATCAGTCACAGGGCAGACTCTCTCTATCAGCTCCCTTTCCTTTACAGGAGAAAGGCTTAAGAAAAGACATTATTAAAAAAACAATTGTCAGGCCTCTGTTGAGTTTAGGGAACTAAACCAGTTTTTACAACAACAGAAAGATATTCTATACAGAACAACAAGATAATAAGTTGACACAGGACCAGAACCAGTGCGGCGAGGTGGGCGAAATGTGCACCCAAACCGGGGTTAAAGAAAAGCAGCGATAAAAGCCACCAGGCTGTTCAGGCGGC
>NW_010427427.1:0-16241 GCF_000710305.1 Buceros rhinoceros silvestris | reverse complement strand
GAACAGGGAAATGGCAGCAGCTGTGGTAGCCGGGACAGCACGGGAGCAGCGGGGCAGGGCAGCGCGGAGCACAGCAGAGGCAGCAGTGCTGACCAGCAGGGAAAAACAGGGCACAGTCCTGCCTGTGCACCGATTTCAAGGGAGCCCTCAGGGCCCGCCAAAACCCCACAACCAGTGAGATGAGCTGATGTACATGGGAGGAATAGACCATTGGCTGTTTGACGTGTCAATCAAAGATAAACTAACCCTCTTTGTCTCAAACCAGGACAGAAGGCACCTTCAAAGGCCATCTAGTCCAACCCCCCTGCAGTGAGCAGGGACATCTTCAACTAGATCAGGTTGCCCAGAGCCCTGTCCAAACTGACCTTTGATGGTCCAGGGATGGGGGTCTACTAAACCATGTCCCTCAGCACCACATCTCTATGGTTTTTAAATACCTCCAGGCATGGGGAACTGCACCAGTTCCCTGGGCAGCCTGTTCCAGTGCTTGACAACCCTCTCCGTAAAGAAATTTTCACTAATACCCACCCTAAATCTCCTCTAGCACAGCTTGAGGCTGTTTATTCTCTTCCTGTCACTGGCTACTTGGGAGAAGAGACCGATCCCCACCTCACTACGACCTCCTGTCAGGTAGCTGTAGAGAGTGATAAGGTCTCCCTTGAGCCTCGTTTTCTCCAGGCTAAACAACCCCAGTTCCCTCAGCTGCTCCCCATAGGACTTGTGCTCTGGACTCTTCATCAATTTGGTCTCTGGACACGCTCCAGCACCTCAATGTCCTTCTTGTAGTGAGGTGCCCAAAACAGGATCCTCAGCTGCTCCCCATAGGACTTGTGCTCTGGACTCTTCATCAATTTGGTCTCTGGACACGCTCCAGCACCTCAATGTCCTTCTTGTAGTGAGGTGCCCAAAACAGGATACAGTATTCAATGTGTGGCCTCACCAGTGCCAAAGACAGGGGGACAATCACTGCCCTGCTCCTGCTGGCCACACTATTTCTGACACAAGCCAGGACGCTGTTGGCCTTCTTGGCCACCTGGGCACTCTGCTGGCTCATGTTCAGCCGGCTGTCAACCAACACCCCCAGGTCCTCTTCTGCCGGGCAGCCTTCTAGCCACTCCTCCCCAAGCCTGGAGTGTTGCATGTATTACTGGTCCAGTGTAGTCTGTCACACTGCTGGGGTACCAGTGATTCAGACCGGACCTGGATTCACAAGCTTTTCATGACCTTTCTGAGTTTCCTAAAAGTCAGGTATCACTCAGAGGTAACTTGAGTTCAATCTTAAATGTCATGAGGAAAGTTGTGTAGAGAAGAGGAGTACCAAGCTGTAGCAAGTATCAGGAGCATGGCATGTATCAGGAACAGTGTGGCCAGCAGGAGCAGGGCAGTGATTGTCCCCCTGTACTCGGCACTGGTGAGACCACACCTTGAATACTGTGTCCAGTTTTGGGCACCTCACTTCAAGAAGGATGTTGAGGTGCTGGAGCAGGTTCAGAGAAGGGCAATGACGCTGGTGAAGGGTTTGGAGAACTTGTCCTATGAGGAGCGGCTGAAGGAGCTGGGACTGTTCAGTCTGGAGAAGAGGAGGCTCAAGGGAGACCTTATTGCTCTCTACAATTACCTGAAAGGAAGTTGTGGGGAGTGGGGGTCGATCTCTTCTCCCATATTAAGAATGACAGGATGAGAGGGAATGACCTCAAGTTACGCCAGGGGAAATTTAGTTTAGATATTAGGAAAAATTTCATTACAGAGAGGGTTATTAAGCATTGCAACAGGCTGCCCAGGGAGGTGGTGGAGTCCCCATCCCTGGAAGTGTTTAAAAACCGTGTGGATCTGGTGCTGAGGGACATGGTTTAGGGACCCTGGCAGTGTAGGGGGAATGGTTGGACTCGATGATCTTTGTCTCTTCCAACCTCTTCTGTGATTCTATGAAGTACCGCAGCTCGTCACATGGGGAGCTCTGCTACAATCAGCAGTTCTCACCTAAATGCTGCATTGGCCAGTCATTCCACAGTGGCACTGCACAAAGGCCCGTCATTCCAGCATGCCAGGGTTGTCATGTTCCAAACACAGGATAACAGCTGAGCCTAATAAGACTAGACAAATGCATTTTCCCAGCTCCGTTTACAGATTCAGGGAGCATCACCATTTCCGCTACCGAGTCTTGCTTTTGAAGTTTCCACCATTTGTATTTAAGACATCCCTACCAAGCGGCAGTTTGGCACACGGGAATGAAAACTTTCAGAAAAATCATCTCTTACACTAAATTCAGGAATAAAGGTCTCACTAATTTCAACAGCATTATCTGCTTATGTGTGGTAGCTTAAAATCCCTTGTCAGGCTGAAATACTAGTTTTTCCTTACACAATTTTCATTCAGCCTCTGAGCACTTGAATGATTCCTGTTTTTGCAGAGCAAACAGAAGGTTTACGGTCTGGCTGGTCAGGCTCCTAGACCTAAATCCCAGCAGCCAGGTCTCCTTGCTGTAAGAAGGAAGCACAGTTTGGCTGGAACTTGAGGAGTACCTGCAAGCCCACCAGTATTGGTGCCAGCACCTCGCGGCATCAAGGTCTACATAATGCCACACATGCACATTATCTCAATGACAGTACGAAGGAGACAGATGACAGGTTCTTCAAACGCTCTTAAAAAGTGCCATTTTTTTTGTTACACTTTTGTTGTGGATTAGGATGCGGCATGGTTTCTGCAGTGGGGGCTGGGGCTGCTGCCTTTGTTTGAGCCATTTTGGTGGTGAGGGATGGGGCTGCTGGTGTGGTCCCTGTAAGAAGTTTCATGAAAAGAGCAACCCCCTCAGCTCCAATTTGGCCCCACTTTGAGCCAAGGCTGGGGCAATCAGCGCCTCTGCAAATAAGTCTGTTTGAGAGGGGGAATGCCTTTGGGAATCCTTATTGTTTTAGGGAGCGTTTCTTTTGTTTTGGAGGGGTTAGGGTGGAAGGAGAAGTGACCATGCAGTCACCAAGGTAACCAGAAGAAGGTCGGGGAATGCACACCAGTACAGCCGTTTTCCTCCAGTCTGTGACAAGTTGGCTGATGCCCTGCAACCCTCAGGAGCACTGGTGGGAGGATGGCTGAGCTGCAGAGATGAAGAGAGAGCCACCATGCAGAGTGCTGGGAGCAGGCCCGTGTTGCAGAGAGCTGAAGATCCTGTAAAAGGCCATGACTCTAGGAGGACTGCTGCTGGGTTGGCTCCGTGCTGGGAGAGCCAGCCCTGGCAACTGACCCCACCATGAGCCGGAGCTGGTCACAAAAGGGCTGTTTCCTGCTGGAGAGGGGATGCTACGTGGCCACAAAGAGCTGTGAGGAGTGTTTTCCATGAAGGCAAGCGACTGGAACAGTATGGGAAGAGCCAAGACTGACTGCACCCCCATCCTGTCTTCCCCCCCACCCAGTTCTGGAGTGTTGGGGGGGAGGTAGTAAAGCCAGGCCTGGGAAGAAGGGGGGTGGGGTAAAGTTGTATTTACAATCTTGTTGATTCTCTTATTGTGAGAATCAGAATCAACCACAGTTGTGGTTTTGTTGTTTGAATTACATGGATTTTGTTTCCCCTAGTTGAGTCTGTCTTTTGCCTGTGACCGTAAGTTGTCATGGAGCCCTCCCTTGTCTTGACCCTTGAGTAGTTGCTGTATTTTCTCCTCCTGGAGAAAATAGAATGACTGTGTGACTTTAGTCGCCAGCCAGGTCTACACCATGACAACTTGTGCTGATTTCATCAGAGATGGACTTGTCTCCAGACACTGGGGAGCTCTAGCTTGGACAAGTGCCTGAGGGTATGTGTGTGGACACTGGAGTCATCACTGCGGCAGCAAGGTGATGCAGAGGCATAAGCAGAGCAGGAGGAGAGCAGAAGGGCCTCTCTGTCCTAAATTTCATGCCGCAACAGCTACAGACAGTCACCACACAAAATTCATGCCCAGGAATAGTGATTGCTTTTTGGAAGCAAGAGCCACAAAAACTTATGTTGCTGTGTAGACTGGAGGTGTAAAAATGTTTATATGAGTCTTTCACTCTTCTCCTCATGTGGTAGAATTACCATCACTAAGCAGAAATCTCCCATGAGTTACATGCAAAGATGTTCTAAGCTGCCAACATTCACGTGTCCACAGTCATTTACACAATCTTAGATGAGATGCTAATCCATTTCTTCAACTCCCAAACACCGCAATTCAGACCCTGCCTTCAACAGCAACCCTCCTCTGATCCAGTTTAGAATTTGATAGAAGGTATTACGCAACTGTTACTAGTTGGATTGCTCAGAGATCCTGTAGCTGACAACAAGTAAAAAGAAATCCGGATTGAAATATTCTATGCAACATTTTCAGAAGTGTGCTTCCTTATCTTCTCTATCAGCCCCTTGAAAAGATTGATGAAAGCCAAAAATTTCTTAGAATATTGACTCAAGCAAGCAAATGGTCTATTAACTTCTCTTATTTCTGCACTATTTCAGGCAGCCTAGAGATTCTTGGAAAGAACAGACACTGAAATAATTCTTTTATATTAGTTTGTGCCATAATTAGCTGGAAGGGTCTGCTTTACTGAGGGGCTCTTTAAACTTGTTCACCTGGTTTGAGTCAAATCATCAAAAGAAACAGCAAATGTGTCCTTCAGAACAGCTGTTTCTTACTGACTGCAACACACAGTTACCAGTTAGTAAATTGTCAAAAGTGGCACTGTCTATGTGTCACAGCCAGCTCCCATACTGGTCTGATCTCAGAACATCGCTAAGGGGGGAGCTCAAGCACTCTTTTCTCCACTAAGCACAGCCATCAAGCTCTTTAAACAGCATGAGAAGACCCGCAGTGGGGACTCTGACCCCAACATACAAACCAATGATGTCGTCAGGGCAGAAGTCACTCACGTTTCTTAGAAGGACTTTTATTACAGCTTACAGCCAGGGTGTGCTTGTTTCTTGGGAACAGAGCGGCAGCCCTGAGGACGTATTGCTGCTTGGCTTAAGTGTACTTGAGATTTTGCATGCGTGCTTGAAAACAAATCCAGCCAGGCCAAGCACACATCTGATTCCTCACCAAAATGATAGATGCTATACGGCCATAGCGACTGAAGGCAAGCACACTTTGACACACACCCAAACGTTTACAGGGCGGTCTACAGAATTCACTTAAAGTTCATAATTACTGCAAACCAAACCTGTTGGCAGGCTGAGCATACCACCAGGCTGCAGGACTGCTTTCTCAACACTTTAAACTACCTTGTGAGGTGCTGAGACAGTAACAAACCGTACTTCTTATTCCTTATCCGTGGCCATTTTGTGGCCATTTGTGATGGTTTCACCTATGGTACCATAGTTAAATTACCTGCTGGGTTTCGGACATCTCTGTAATACTTCTCCTGTACCCCTTGTTGGTCCCAGGTTCCAACTGCCTTCATGCATGCCGGCATCCTCTTTGAAGAGGACAAGTGCTGCTGGCCTGAACTTCTGGGTTTCCTAACCACATGAACTGAGCTGGCCCCTGTAAGAGAAGTTTTCACAGGAACTAGACTAATGATCGATGGAGGTCACTCATAACAGGTAGAGCAAAATTTCAGATAGTCTTTGTTTATCTGAAGGCCATGATAAGAAAAAGACTCAGAATCACACCTTATTTAAACACTAACTTCTCCTGGTATGTCCCAGTAAATCACACTCGGTACCTCTTTCACAGCCCCTTCCCTCAGTTGAGGCACAGGTCTCATCTCTTCCTCTTGAGTTTGGTGCCTTGAGTCTGTTCAATACCTTTGATTTTATGCTCTGGCCTTGAAGGAAATTTTCCTGTTGGCTAATGCCACATGGGTTAGCATTCCCCACAACTATGACATCTGTAAATTTTTATTCCCTTTAATAAAATCAGGACATTTCAGAGATAACTCGTTCCTATCTCATCTCTGAAAATGCTTTTCTTTCGCATAGTTTCATCCGCCTAACAGTGCTCTTAGATCCAGCTCCATGGTGTAAAACATACTATCAAGCAGGTAAGCTATATATATAAAACAAGTCATACAGGTAACACTGTACTTGGCTTTATAAGGATACTCTGCACACTCTAATCTCAAAAACCCTAATCATTACAACCTAAGAATTTCTACTATACCATGGTATTAGGCTATTTTAAAGCTATGAGAAACACAGAGCTAATTCTTTTTTGATCTTTCTAAAAGTTCAGTGAAATCCAAACTGATGTTATCAGTTACGTTATTGACTCCCCACAGTTTCAAATTCTTTGCTTTCCATTTTCCAGGCATCTTGACTTATTAAAATGAATTGTGCATGTCATTGTGGTTATTCAACAACTCTTCTAAAAACCCAATGTAAGCTGATTTATAACAGCTGACACAAAACGCTGATGTAATTCAACTACACTCATTAAAGGAAATGTGAAAATCACTGTGAAAATCACTTTTTATTTAAAAATTTAAAATAAGAATATCTGCACTTGTTTATCCACTGCAAATGATCTCCCGTGTAATCAGTCCCAGCATTAACTCTTAGAGATATTTTACATCATGGATTGTGTTCAATCACTGCAAGATATTAAAACAAATTTTTGAGAGCTAAAAAGAATGAAACAAAATCAGTGACACCAGTGCTCCAATATCGTTCCACCTTCCTTGCAGGGTACTCCAGAGAACACAGCCATCCTGCCACCTCGGCAGCCTTACACCGTTGATGAGCTCACAGCGCCACGTGGCTACTCCCGCACACGTACCGCAAGCAGTGGCACCTCTAGTCAGACTGCGGTACTCCTGCTCTTGTCAGATACTATTTTTCTGTGTAAGTGTGCAGGCACATTCCTCTGCCTAACAGTAACCCATGGCCTCATGCCAGCCCTGGACTGAAGTGCCAGAACTAATAAGCCGAGTTTTTTGCACCAAGCCTAACTGTAGGCTAGGATCCCCTATCAACCCAGACCTCCTCTTCCTTGGGCCGTCCAAGTGCCTTCCACTAGCTAACCAACACTTACTGTTAATGGAATAATAGACAATAAAACAATCAAAACCCAAACCAGAGCCAGAATTTTCCCTTTTACGTATGTATCAAAGAACCTCCCAGTGCATTTAAGAACAGCCACAAATACCCAGTAACTTGCTGAGCAGTATACTGAACAGTAGTGCTGCAGGCCCTGGTAGAAATGTATAGAAAGAACGACTTCCCTTTTAAAGTCTGAGCCTAGGTCAGATTGTCAGATGCAACAACAGATGAAAAGACAGCAGACTACCTCAGAAAGGCTAATTATCTGCTCTGAACATTATCTCTGCATCACGGTCAGTGCAAGCTGGGCACCAGGTTTCTATACAACGAGAACATTGTAAGAAGAACCTGTGCTGCACACTGAGCCAGCCGCAGCATGAGTGCTGGTGGTTGCTTTGGGATGCCAGCCAAACCAAACACTAAGAACCAGCCTGACACGTTGTTGTTTCTGGTTTTGTTCTGGTGAGGGTTTGGGGGCTTTTTCTTTTTGTCTGGTTTTTTTTTTTCTTTTTCTTTTTGTATTCTTATTTTGCTTCTTTTGTTTTTGTTGCTTTTAAGTGCTTCTGATTCTAAAGATCCATTAATCCTGGAAATCTCACTAATAAACCCAGTCCTGTTTCCAGCCTACAAGGATGACAGTGCCCTTGCAAAGAGCAAAGCTTCAAACAAATATCTATGATTTTTTTTTTCCTACAAGCACCCTAAGTCCCAGTTAACAAAACCAAACGCAATAGACAGAATCTCAGCCCTTCAGTAAGTCTGCACTTTTTAATACACTACTTCTACCTGCAGTAGGAGCTGAAAAAGCAACCAGTAAAGTTAGGAAGCGCCTATCAACCCAATGGGCTTCAATGCATAATGAGGCCAATCAGCACTTCTTCACAACAAGATGCTTTGTTTTGGTCCTTACAGGACAAAGTTTCTACCAAATATTGTGATGGCTGTTGGTTAAAAATGTATATCCAAGGTTTTAAATCACAAATCTTGATGGGTATTATGTGAGTAAAAGTATATAATTTTATCATCACTGTTCCTGTACAATCTGCTAGAAGGCCTGGTATACATTCATGTGTGTCCTTTTCATTTCACAATTACTTAATTTTAGCATTTAAAGATTCCTCTAATAGCAGTTCTAAAATCCCGCTTTGTTCCAATGCTTATGTAAAACTGAGTTCCATCAGTTCCACTTCTGGAAACCAATCCAGTTTTGTTTAACGCACTGCTTTGCACCATCATTATCTTCATCTTCTACTACAGGTTAGAACGAGTCAGCCACGGGAATTCCTGGAAGCCAAAAAAAAAAAAGATATTAGACTAGATGAATAAGAGGAAGAGGATACAAATATGTATTAGCTACCACATAAAATCCTCAGGAAATACAGACTGCTCAAAAATGTTTCTTCTCATTCTGTCAGGAATGAAAAGCAACAACCATAAATTCTGTAAATTTTTAGTAATTAAATATTTCTGTAAGGACATTATGCATTGGTAACAGCCAATGAAAAACAAAACCAAACAACAGGGAGAGCAGATGTCAGAGTCTAAAAGCACCCATTCTCCTATCTTCCAAACCTAAAGACAAACTTTCTGTCTCACAACTATCTCTGCCTTCTCTGTGGTTTAAGTGACACTTCCCAAGGTTTTCAGAGGCTTGCTGACATTAAGCTTGCAGAAAAAGAAAGGAAAATGCATACATACCTGTTTCTTTCTCTCAGACTGTGGATCAATCATTACATTTATAAGAGAAGGTGTTTGCTGGTCAGTCAGGGTTGCTTTCAGAGCACTCTGCAATTCTTCTGGCGTTTTAACAAAGTATCCTTTACCTCCAAAAGCAGACATAATTTCCTCATAGTGTGAATTTGGCAGGAGAGAAACAGGAGGTGCACTGTAACGAAATGGAAAACCTCTGATTAATGGCAGAGAGGAACTGCCAGACTCTCCAATTTAATTACTTCAGCACTGATTTTAAAGCCTAAGCTAATTACTGTGCTGGCCTGATGGACTCTTCTGGGCTGCAAGAACTATGTTTCCTATACCACTTAAGCTAAGTTTATAGGCTAGCATATTCATTTTCACCTTCTGGAGACACTCCTGAGCAAGGCCTTAGTCTAGTTCTACTGGTACACAGATCTCAGCTCTAGAAGCAGAAGCCCAGTGTAAACTCAGAACAGAAGCCTCAGGTGATTTTGGAGATTATCGTGATTTTGGAGGTTAACCCACTAAAAACTCTGTCCTGTGCGGCCAGAACTGCTGCAGGAACCTGAGACAACTAACACAAAGTCATCTGTCTGCTGCGCTGTTGTGTAAACAATAGTCTGGAATTAGGTTGGTTGCTTGCTTTTGGTAACTGGTTCTCAATTTACACTAATTTAGCCCAGGATTAAGTTCACTTTATCAAAAATTTCCATCTGGATCACAAAACTTTAGAAGTGAAGAGAATGACCATTTTGGCCACTTCTTCCTCAATTAACAGGACATACTTTGAAGATGCTCACCATGTAGCAGGATCTCCAAACTTTAACATCTCCTTCCAGGAATCTGCATCCAAACCAGTGTAAATCCCATTGTTGTTTACTACGATAATCAGGATTGGCAAATTGTATCTACAAAAGATCCATTTGGAAGAATTCTGAAATACTTGTACCCTTCTGCAAGGTGTTAAAAACTGTCATTTTTCCTTAAATAAATAAAAGAAACCAAACCACTTCCACCTGCAATATGATCTACCCATCACTGGTAACACTTTATGTCACAACAGCATAAAAACAACCATGTGCATTTTCTGACTTGTTTTCATGTGCTTTTAATAGCGCCCCATCTAACAGCAGCATCCCTGGCCTCCTAGTTAAATTGATCCTGGCAATACAGGAAACTGGCTAGTCTTCTTGAGCAAAAACCAGTTACCTGCAGATAGTCTCCACCTCCATCCCAGAAAATCCAAAAGCACTATCTCCTTCTATGCAGATGACTCGCTTTTCCGGTGTTTGGTCTTTAGCTACCATTGCAGCTGCTATAGCAAAACTCAATCCAACTCCCATCGTTCCAAACGTACCTGCATCAAGCCTAAAGGGGAGAATACAGAATTACTATCCTACTAAACCACTACTCAAACTTTTAAGTTAATCCACGGTGACTTATCTTCATTTTTAATCATCTTCCATATACTGTTCAAATACTGTTTCATAAACGATTGGTATAGATTCCAGGACACAGATGTACAGATTATTATATTCAGTCAAGCATTCGGTAAGACTGCAAATATTTTAAATGATATAAGCATATTGGAACTCCAATTAAAATTAAAACATCTCATACACACACTAGTGGTACTACAATAAAGAACTATTCTTGTATGCTTTTAGTTTGCATAGTAACAATATTTCAAAAACATGCAATTACTGTAGAGATGGCAGACACCATGAAATCTTTCTATATTTAATTCCTTGAAATTATAACTAGAAGTCTGAAAGCCATCGGTTAAATACTGTTGTTTGAATTTTAGTCTTCTGTTCAACTTTTGAAATCCAATTGAAAGCTGTAATTAAGTTAGATAATTTCAGTCAGAAGCACATAATGGATACAAAAGTACATAAAGAACTAGATTATTCTAGGGTTAACTTTTCAAATTTGCTTTCAGATACATGCAATGCAATCTGAAAAGACAACCATTAACATTACTGTGCCTTTATTTTAAATAAGGGGGGGTGAGGGGAAATGCAAACTCTTCCCCCAGCCTTACTGGAAGTATGTTTTTTTTCAGTTGGCTGTTTGGTTGTGTTTTGTTTAGAAAGAAGTATTCACGTTCATTTAGGACTTCAGCACTACTTTCACAAGAAGGCACCAGCTTCATAGTCAGATGAGAAGTTTCACCTCACCAGACAGAACTCACTTTTCCTCTCCATTCAAGAAACAGCATTTACTTAATTCCTACTTACGCCAAAACTAGGCTACACATAATGAAGAGTCATACCAAAACTCCCAAATCTGAATGCCTACATCTTAGGCGTGCAGGTTTACATGAAAGTGTGCCCAATATGTAATCCAATTTTCAAAATGAGTTGATTGTGTTCCCTGCTTTTAAGTGTTTCAAAGGAAACCTCTTCATATGAATTATTTTCAACATGAGAATCCCAGTGATTGCTTTTATTCGAAACCAATATTTACCACAGATTCTGAGCACAGAAATAAACATTAGATCAGGGATATTTCAACATGATGGTCCTCACTCACTCTCCACAGAAGAGTGAGAAACTATCACCACTCAGTGCAGAGCACACAGACGAGTTGAAGAGAATGGATAAAATCTATGACAAGACAGCAGTATGTGAGTGGAAAACTTCCCTTAACCCCTCTCCCAACATAATAAACTTTTATTTTTCACTTAGAACCTTTAAACAGGATTACGAACATTCTGGACCATCATATTTCTCAGCTAAATGAAAACAGTTATACACAGAGCGAGCCTGTGAGGTCATCACAGCAAAGAAAATACCACACCTCTGACGGGGGTAGTAATTTGGAAGCATAGTTCGTCCAATGTCCATGGTGTTTGCTCCTTCACTTACTAAGATGCAGTCCTTGGGTATCAGTTCTCTGATGTGATGAAAGACTGTGTAATAATTCATAGGCAGGGATTTCTGTAATGCTAATTCCTTCAAAATAAGATATTAGTACAGTAAGGTGCAGAACTGGGACATGTAAATAATAAAGATGGAAACAAAACCACACTCTGCTAGGTAAGGCTGAAGTATTTGGTCTTCCATGCACTACATCAAGGTCACTCCTTCTCTGTCTCTCCTGGTGATGCAATGTATTTACCAGAGGCTCACTCGGCTCAGCAACCCCTGGATGGCTTATCATTAACAGGAAGCTATTCAAACTCAGTTTAATCGGAGAGGCATGGGAAATTTTTCTGCGCATAGATTTGACTGTTGACAACCCTAAGTGAGCTGCCACCTGTGTGCTGGGAGGTAGTTCAAAACAGTGATCTGCCAGAATGAAATTATTTTAGATCCCAATCTTGGAAACATGCATCTGAACTTGCGGCAAATGACTGCACAAAGCACCTGTGATTTTTTGACTTTAACAGCTACTTGTTTTTAACAAAGATTACATTTCCACCAGCTCAGCAGCACAATTAGAGAAGAAAACTTAAGAATGCATCTTCACGTAAGATAGCTTCCACTTGGAGTATGTGAAGCACATGCCTATTGCTTAGAAGTCACTGTCCATAATACAGCAGCTCTGGCTGTGGGCTTTTATTACAGGCTTTAAGAACCCAATTCCAACATTCACTGACTTCCCCGCAGTTTGAATTTATAGAAAACCTAGAATACTTACAGTTAAGTATTAGAATGTAACATCCAGTTCATAAGCCTGACAAAGGCAAGCCTGTACCACAATGGTATAAATTTTCAAAGTCTGGGTGACATGACTGTCAGAGTAATTGAGGAGCTTGGATAAGGTGACAAAACTGACTATGTATTGGTACCTGTTAAGGTAAGAAACCTCCTCTTTAATATAACACTACCTTTGATCTTTCCTCGTTGTCCATTATTTTCTCTCTTAGCCTCTTCCACCACTCTGAATTAGAAGGATATTTCAGTGGCCTTTTGCTGAATTCTTCTAAGAGCTGGAACAACATCGAAATGTCGCAGAGATTTCTCTCAACATGTTTTTAAAAAGTCATAAGCATCAACAATAATGTTGTTAAGAATGTTCCCAGCACAATCACAGTTACGCTAACCAGAATCTTTAACATTTAATTTGGGAACAGACTGGATGCACAGTATAAATATATTGCCTGAAAAATAGTTTTCCTTGAACGTTTTTTTCTTTCTTTTTTTTTTAAAAATGATAGCTTACTTTATATGAATCAGATGAAATTAAGGTCAAAACAGAAGGACACTTGACATCACATTACCTGCTCAGTCACAGCGTTTATGTCACCTAATAAAAATGCAGCTGGCCTCACATTAGTCCCCAGCTCTTCTGCACAAATATCAATCTATATTTAAAAAAGAAAGACAACCATCAATTCAAGGATATTAAAGAGAATTTTTTTCAGTTCAAGTGAGGAACATTGTCTAACAATGTCTTCACATCTTGTTTTGGCTGTACAGATTAATTTCTCTGCCTTTCACTGAAATGACATTAGGAAATCCTTTATTCAAAGTAAAATCCTATGGTAGGTACCCATTTCAATAGAAGTATTTATAATTAAAACTGACTTCTTGCTTCTTTAAGCTCTTGCAGACTTGATTAGAACATTAAGGAGAGGGTGGCAGTGATTTCAGTGATAATTAGATGAGAACTAAAAATCTAGACTTAGGTTTTAAAGTACCCTTAAACTCTATTCAAAGCAGTAATTTTCCTGATGAGAAAAGTTTGTGTATGCTCCTTGACAGTAAGAATTTGGCTAGTATGAAGAAACTGAGAAGTAAATTGCAACCACTGAAGAAACTTTACCACTTTTTTTTACCACTGATGTACGAGACTGCTAAGGTTACATGGAATACTAACTGATGACCAGGTCACACAGATTATGAACTGAATTAGTATTTTAATACCAACCCTTCAGAGTGAAAAACCTACTGTGAGACAAAAAAAAAAAATTTTCTTTACATTATTTAGAAAAACAAAACACAAAAGATGTGTTATTACATAAGTCAAAAGGAATTCTAGCTAAAAATTTATGCTATTCCTCTGGAAAAGATGCAAACTTTGGAACCTGAGATTATGTTCCAGATCTACGTAGACGTGTGTGCCCTCTTTATTATGGCAGCACCAAGTCCTTGATAGCTGCAACAATGCTGTAACCGTCTTTAGAAAAAATAAGTAAAAAAAATAAAGAAATTTGAAGTATTTCTGTACTGCAGTACACTGTAGTGCACTGTCCTGCACTCTCCATAGGGCAGTATTTGCTACATGAACTACACTACCAAAATAATTTTAAAAAATTGCTCTAGGCAATGCCAGAACACAGAGGACTTCTTCAAGTGATAATAATTTCCCTGCTTACCTGAATAACCTTTACATCTTGTCGAAACCTTGGTGGAAGACCAAAATGCAAAATCCAATTCAACCTTGCACCAAGCAAGATGATTACATCAGCATGCCGTAATGCCCTAATAAAGGAGAAATATGAGCATCAGATAAGGAGGAATTACTAATTAAATTTAATGGAATTTTCAAAATTAGAAGTAATCATAACCACCATAGCAAACCCCAGAATATACATATAATCCTTCCTTCCTCTAACCTGCTTGCTTAGCTCCCAAACCCTGTATCCTTTCTCAGAGACAATCATTAAGCCATTCTTGAAATCATGTACTCAAGAAAATTAATTACTACTTCCGAATACACTGTGTTTGGGAAAGGAATCGTTACACTAGGAGACTAACAAGATGCTATATTCATACTGAGGATAAAGCAAAAGACTCACTAGTGTGACATCGGCAACAGTGCCAAAATTAAGATTGTTGTGGACCTCTCAGTTTAGACACCTATTAATTTACCTTTCAGCTGGGTAGACAATACTTGGTATATTCTTTTATTCTCCAGTTTTCTTAATAACATACTTAACAGTGATAAAGCTAAGATGCTCGGCCACAGACAATATTTTAATCTCAAAGTATATTCATGCTCTATCTGCAAGCTGACTCCATGCATATTTATACCTAGTAGGGTTCTTACAGTCCATTCACATTAATTTTGCCAAAAGCCAAAAAAGCCCTTATAAATGACTTTAAACATAGTCCTTCAGTGTAGTTTGAAATACTTTTTTTTTAAGTGCAATTTAGTGACAGTGTATTGCAAACACCATGCAAAGACAGCAGATAGCAAAATTTGGACTGCAATGTGTGTGTCTTAACCTTCTGTTTATGCAGTTAAAATAAAAAGCTAGTAGTTTGTCTAGTGCACTAAGTTAAATGTTTAACAAACTGTTAGCCCGTTTCATTTTATGCTATGAAATACATACTAACAACACAGATACATCTACTTGCCATCTGTTTCACAGTTACAGAGCATTAGCTCTCAGATGAACTATCTTGCTGGTCAGCAATCTGCATTGTCAAAAGTGATCTGCCTAAATCTGTTCTTCCCAAGCAAGACCTTCAGTGCTCTAAAATGAAGTGCAAAATCTGGCTGAAAAAATTTCATTGTATGTATTTTGTCTTCCCTGGCATCTGCAGACCACCACAATTTCTAATTGTTTCTCAGATGTTAGAATTAGAAGCCTTAATTTATATTTACATTGATCTTGCTGCAGCTACACAGTTTGGATGGTTATCAGGAACTACTCCTTTTGCCATTGGCGTAGGCAAAAAAGGCAGTCCACAAAGGTCCACCAACTTTCTGATGTTGTTTTCAGCGTGTGAATAAGCAGCACCTGAATGAAATGAAAGAGACTGCTTAATACTACAGAAAACTAACATATTCGCATGAACTTCAATTAACCTGATTACATTAGTGGCAGAAAAAGTACCATTATGAAAGTGGCCTGTTATTTTTTATTCTGGAGAACTCAAAACATAACATGCCAAACTACAGGTATTTGGGTTCAAGTTTCCCATATTTTTGACAAAAGCTTTTTCTTTTTTTTTTTTAAGACTTCAGCTGTGCTCTTTAGCTATTTCTGTGAAGCAGGGCAGGGAAAAATAGATTTTGTTTATCTAAAATGACAATTTTGAGTGAGTGAAGTTTGGTATTATGGTGCAGCAGCAACAGGAGATGACCTTTGCATTGTGTCATATCATTTTTCACTTGTTCCTTGCGTGCTGTTGTACCACATGCTCCATAACAAGCCTTTAACGAAAAAAGAGAAGCTCAAACACAATCTTGTAAAGGTACGTGTTTGGGCATATATTTACTGTGATGCTACCTTCAGTACACGGCTGCTGAATTAAGGTTGCCCAAGCAATCTACAAGAACTGGTTGGTCTTGGAACAACACCTTAAGTCCATGAGTTTTAAATCCTGAAGAATAAACTTCTGTATTTCTTCCAAAAATTCTGCTAACAACAATATATAGCAGAAAGTCCAAATACCTTTGTTAAGTAGATTCTCAACTGTTGGCATCAACAAAGCGCATATGCAAGTATTTTTGCATTTTCTACCTTTCACTTTCGAAGAACACCCTTTTGTTCATGTGTATCAAGCCAGAGACACCAAAAAAATCCCTCTTCTCATCTACCTTCTGTCTACTATTTAATTACCTAATCAAACCTAATGGTTGGACCGACTCACTGAGTGCTTGT
>NW_010427426.1:4733-13786 GCF_000710305.1 Buceros rhinoceros silvestris | reverse complement strand
AAATTAATATTTATTTTTATTTTAATTCTTATTTTCTTTTTATCCTTATGTTTATTTTTACAGCTTTCCTCAGCATCTGCTACTTACTGCTTCCAGGAACAGTACAGTGGACTTAATATATTTAGTCTTATCTACATCTGCCATTCTTACATTTTCAAATTACATATTTTCGTATTACATGCATATGTATTTGCACATATGTAAACCTCACTCAAGCCTCTGCCAAGATCCTTTGCATTGTGATTTTTTGTTTCAGACAATCTACTTTTATACCTCAGTGATGCTGTTTTCAAGTTCAAGATATGGTCTGTTTCTGGCATTCCTCTTCATTGTGGCCAATCATGGATGTTTCAAGGACTGTGAAGATAGTAAAGGACACACCTCAAGACATCTAAATCAGTGCTTCAGATTACCTATTGGTTTACCAGTATTTCTACTCTTCTTGGGTGGTTCTATAAAGGTCCTACTTGATTTGATGTGAACAAATTATATTTCTGTCATTTATATCAGCCTAATTAATTATATGAGAGCTGTGAGTGGCACTGCTTTCAGTAGAGACATCGTTGGTGAGATCCATGTTAAGTTTCTCATGCATAGTTTGAGTCACTTATATTTAAGAACAACTAAAGCACCACGGAATTTATAAATACAGAAAAGAGCTCTGAGGAGGGGTTATATGTACAGAAAGCTTATCTAAAAGAAGGTCAATTAGATAGATTTGATCTGTATAACTTTGCCACGTAACTTGTAACTAAGTTTTGGTTACCTAATGAGGTATATAGTTCCCCAAGACAATGAGTATATGCATGTGTTGAATAGTTTTGCTCTTCAAACTACTCCACAAGATCACTGAGGTTTCTGTAGTTACATTAAATTTTAGAGGTCTCTTTCAGAATCTTGGCAAAATTATGCAAATACAGAATAAAAATACTTCTAGCTGCAAAATTATTGATTCTAGAAATGCTTCAGAAGACATCGTGCTCATGTCCCTGAAGAAAATTATGATGTGCTTTATGAAAGATGTTCATTTAGTCTATTATCAGAAGTTTGCGATTAAATGATTTAATTGTTCTTTTCCAGTACATCAATAGTTTACCTATTAAAAAGTTCCTCATACTGAAGCTTTCTTGCTCAGAATTAATCCTTTTCTCCTGTCATGTCAGCCATTGTCATCAACATGGGGTTTTTTCCTTTCTCTTTGCAATCGCCTTAAGGAGTTATCCTATGAAGGCAGTCTTCCCTTGTTTAGACTAGGGTACTGAAGTTGAATACTTTGAAATGTTTTCTTAAAGGGGCTGTTTTCCAAACTTTTGATGATTTTGATTATTTTCTTCTTAAGTCTCTTCAAACTGTATCTTTTTTATGTGGCTGTCCAAATTCAGATACAGGCAGGTGATCCCTTATTAATACTGAATTAGTCAGTGTTTATTACTTTAGTTTTGTAGGCTACATACTTGTTTAAATATGCACAGTATAGTATCTTCTGGGGTGATAGTGCTGATTTTTACTAAGCTTCATGTATCTTTTCCGTGACCTTGGGAACTGCCATTTCGGATAAATAAATTCCTCCCTCTTCCCATTCTTCTAACAGTTAAGAAGCTTTTCAATAATAATTAATATTACTTTTTCTCTTGGTAGAATGCTTCCTGATTGTTGTTTGCTGGTCTTTTAAAATATTTTAGCTTTATCTTTCTATCGAATGAGAAAATGAAATTTTTTTTCTGTTTTCCCAAGTCTTTATTTTTTTTTCCCCACATGAAGAACGTGATTCCACACATAATCACAGAATCATTTGGTTGGAAGAGACCTTTAAGATCATTGAGTCCAACCATTTGCCCTACGCTGCCAGGGTCACTAAACCACATCCCTCAGAACCGCATCTACATATCTTTTAAACACTTCCAGGGGTGGGGACTCCCTGGGACTTCTCTGGGCAGCCTGTTCCAATGCTTCATAAACCTCTCTGTAAAGAACTTTTTTCTAATGTCCCATCTAAATCTCCCCTGATGCAGCTTAGGACCACTGCCTCTTGTCCTGTCACTTATTACTTGAGGGAAGAGACCTACCCCCACCTCACTACAATCTCCTTTCAGGTAGTTGTAGAGAGTGATGTGGTCTCCCCTCAGCCTCCTTTTCTCCAGGCTGAAAATCCTTGGTTCCCTCAGTTGCTCCTCATAAACTCTCTAAACTCTTCACCAGCTTCATTACCGTTCTCTGGATACACTCCAGCACCTCAATGTCCTTCTTGTAGGGAGGTGCCCAAAGCTGGACATAGTATTCAAGGTGAGGCCTCCGCAGTGCCAAGTACAGGCAGACAATCACTTTCCTACCGCTGCCCGACGTATTTCTGATACAAACCAGGATGCCATTAGCTTTCTTGGTCACCTGGGCACACTGCTGGCTCATATTCAATCGGCTATTGACCAGCACCCCCAGGTCCTTTTTCAGGCCACTTTTCCCCAAGCCTGTATCATCACATCTATTATAAAACTAGAATTTCTCTTCTATTCTGTTTCTTTCCTCAACTTCTTCCATTTCTAGGATACCACAGTTACACTGTTTGTTTCACACCTCCTTTTTTCAAGTCTATCGTAATTAAATCACTTGTTTTATCTTTCTTGTACTAACATAATTTAATGCCCTCCACATTTCAAAATTACTGTTACGTATAGCTCTGAGGTCCCAAATGAATCCTGTTGATTAGTACAGAACTGTTATCTGAGCTGCTGTTTCAACTTTCTAGAAGAAAATCTTTCTCACATAAATAACTCAGTTAAAGCCATACACCTTCCTTTGTTTGTTTTCCAAGAGGTATGTAAACACTTAAATAGTAATTGCACTTGTTGACCACAACAGCATTTCCAAGTAACAAAGAAACTTATTCTTTGATATTATTAATAGATTCTAGTGCCTATCTAGACACTTGATAGAATCTGATAATTCTAGCAAAGAATGAATTTTTGATTCTTTTTTTTTTCTTCCTGAAGAGCTCTTTAAAAAAGTCAAAGTCTCATGTACTGCTATATATCCACAGAGGCTACTGTGTGGCATAAAACAGCATTAAGTGTCTTAATTAAACAGAAGGAAACAAAAAATTGTCTGGTCATTCAAGCTCTCAAACTTATCTTGGGTCGACATTTTGCAAATGCGAGATATTCAAATTAGTGACCCATGCTTTCAAAGAAACACATTCTAGCTACCAAAGCCTTTTACTGTATTCAGTATAAAGAAACAAGTGCCTGAAAGCCCATATACAAACTGCAATACAAAAATTATGTTTCAAGGCATCTAAATACTGATTTGTAATCTTCGTGCCTAACACAGTGGTTCTAATGAGCCAGTATTCCCTAAATTGCACTTCTCCCTTTGTTGTACTTCTAAGTCTTTACAAGTCTGACTTTTAGTGTTAGGCTTTAACTATTCCTGAACTGAAGCTTCCTTTAATGAGCATAATTTTTACAATTTCCAAATTGTTCTATCTTTTTGACAGACCAGTATAACAAATTGGAATGGAAAATTTTCTTGGGCGAGCATATTAAATAAGATAATGATTAGACTTTGCTGTAATTGAACGGAAAATGTTTCTATTTGTCTTAGTAAATTTGTCTTTTTAAAACCTAGCTACAGATATTGGAAAAGTAAATTTCTTGGACTCATAATTTGTTTTTGTCAGTTACTTAGAGTAGGTTTCTTAATATAAAGAGAAGGGTGTAGAAGAACAACAATGCTTTTTGGACATGAATTCCTTCAGCAATAATAATAATAATCCTTTTGGGATTTGTGTTTGTCTGATAACAGTGCTAACCCCTACTCACCTGAGCTTTCTGGTCTCAGAGCTTCACTTGCATATGGGATAGCAGGGCAAAAGAGGACCCTTAATCATCTAAGGCACCTCCACAGTCATAAAATACTCTGAACCACAGACTGATTCAGATGCTCAGTCAGAGCTCTTTGTTAACAACTTAATAATTTTTTTTTCAGCATACTAATAGATATTTTTCTGGCATACAGTAAGTTTCAGAAAATCAGGAAAGAAAAAAGACAAGTAAATTTACGTAACAGGAGACTGGCTTTTAGACTTTCACTGTCTTTCAGATTCACGACCCAATTATTAATTAAAGCTCAAAGACTTTTTGGCTGGGTTTTCACTGTAACTGCCAAAAAAGTAGTCCTTGGTGAACAGTAATGAAGACAGATTACTCTGGGCTTCATTACTGCATGATGAGATTTCTGTTAGTTTTGATAATGGATTACCACTTTGTTTACAAATAGACATTCATTATCCCCAGTCCTGATGATATTATACAGAAATAAAACATTCTCAGACTTTTAAGATATTGTCAAAGCTAACCAATCTTGAATGATACATATAGTTCTCTTGAAGGAAACCTGTGATTATTAATAAGACATATTTTTTAAAGAAACAGTACAATTAAAAAGCACCTGAAAATAAGTAACAGTTGGATTACTCTATATCAAATTATATACACATATATGTATATAAATCACAAAAAATGATAAAGTGTGGTGAAAGAAAATATATTAAAGACATATTCAGCTTAGACCTTCAGGCTCTCTGGAAGCATCTTTGCAGGATTAAAGAGACGAAAAATATTCAGGGAGGAATATATGAGATGTAAATTTGTGTGGTAGGTAAGGATGCAATAAAACAGAGAAAAGAAATTATTACAAATGGGAACACGAAGTATCTTACAAAATCTTGGGTAATTCCGTTTCATCAGCCAAAATAATATATTGCTGTAGTTTTGTTTGTTTACTTTAAAAATCAAAGAGCAGTATCATCTTATCCCTAAGTCCTTTAAGCTTTTCCTTGAAAAAAAAAATCTTTTGCAATGCTTATTAGAACTGAGAAAATTTTGGAAGAAGAAAAGTTCTGTCCTTGAAGAACAACAGTTTTAAAATGAGACTTGTGGTCTCAATGATTTTGGATTTGTTTCTATTCAGTTTGCAAGTTCTGACTAGAGAAAGAGAGAAATCAACCCTAAGGTGGTTATTCATGGAGTGCTTAACTTACTCCCTTAAAAACTTCATTTGCCTGAAAATTTGTCGTGTCTGATTCAGACAAAGGATTAAAACAACATTTTAACATGACATATGTGAAAGCCTTGGATAATGGATAATGAAGTTCTGGAATATCCAAAACAATATCACCAGGAAGTAGAAGAGATCAAACAGAAGTAACATAACTTGGAGTGCGTAGCACTGATATGGGGTTTTTCAAGGCTAGAAGCAAATCACTGTGCAAAACATGACCTTGATTCTGGTTCTTCTTCACCTCAGATGAATGCTTGGGCTAATGTTCTGGCCCATTCTGGGCATCTATCAATTTATTTGGGACATTTTTCATTGTTTTTAAAGCTCTAGTTTTAATTCTACAAAGAAATAATTTTAGCACTTGAACATGTGTCTCAAAATGGAGTTCTCACCTATCTCAGACTTTTACAGAAACTATCGTTTAGGCAGCACAGTCTTCGAGTATTATTCTACATCACCTAAAAGTAATTCATAAACACGTCACTAAAAATGGCATGGAGATAATAGACAAATTCTGCTCTTTTTTAGACAATGTCTGCTCTTTTTTGTTTAAAGTTATGCTGGGTGTCAAGATGAATACTATTACCAGAATACATAAAACACTTCTGGCCTCCCTAAGTGATAAGTAGACTCTTCCTTAAAGTGTATCTTATAATAAGGTTTATATTCCTTTGCTATGAGACAAGCCAAAATATTCTCATAGATAGTATTTTTCCCCATATAGAAAGTTAAACTTCTATTTCTTAAATTCAAGACCAACACCGTATAAGCATTTTCTTCATGTGATCTAGGAAAACCATTCCTCTTTCAATTCTAATGTGCAAAGTTCAGTTTCCATCAGCTTTACACATGCAAAAGAAAGAAGTTAGGGTGTTCCCATATTAATTTCACTTTTAAAGATGTAAATTGAACAATAAAAATTCTAGATGGAAACAGGTAGTCTTATTCATTACATCAGGCCAAAATCTCTAACTTCATGAAAGCTGAATGCTACATTTACTTTCAGTTATACAACCATCTGTGTTCCAGTTGAACTATAAGCACAGGATCCAGGAAATACTGATTTCTATATAAGAAAATTCGAAATTAAAAAAAAATTCTATCAAAATACCCATTGTCTGTGTCTACAGTACACAGGTTTTGTTCATGGTACGGAGTTATAACATATCTCCTATCTGTAGATAGAGGATTGTGTATTCTTTTTATGAAGATGTCTTACCCTTGTCCATTACCACTTATCTGACTCAGATAATCTGTCTAAAGTTATGTTTACCAAGGATTGTTCCAGACTTTTGAATGTGAAGGAAGATTTTTTTTTCTGAGGTATTCGTCTTTCTCTTTCAGGTTTAGGTTAAAGACAGATCATGAACTTCAAAGTTTGAATAATTGACTGCTGGATTACCATTACACTATCAGATAAAAATTGAAGTATAAAATGCAACTATTAAAAGCATTTATACAGTTTGGTCACATAAGACTGGAATAATATTAATAACATCTTGCATTAGCTTGACAAATAAATCAGAAATCATGGTTATTGTGCATGACAATAAAATCATTCAGGGAAGGTTTTCAAAAGCTACTCTTGTTCCCAAAGGTCTCCTAAAAGTAATCACTTTTTTTTTTGGCAATTCAATATTAAACTTTATGTATACTCCGTATCTGAACAAAACAAACACTTGTGTGCAAGGGGATCATTAATCACAGGCCAAGATTTTCTCAGCAGCTCTGTCAGTCTGTTTACATGCCTCAGAATTGCTGCCTAATCTCTACATGTCTCTCTTATTTGATAAGTGAAAAGCATTTGTGATGTGCATCTCTTAAGATATAGTGAAACTTACAAAAACAGGGTTTTTATATTGGTTTTTTTTCCACAGGAAAAAATTCCAAAAGATTAGAAAAGCATAGCGTAATTTACATTAGCATATCATAGCATAACATAGAATAGAGTAAGATTTTTAGAGATATCCAATTGGATCTGAAATACACAGGAAATAATTATGTTATACATGACATAAAGAGATTTAAAGTAATCAATAATCTATAAATATATTTACCAGAAAATCATTGTTTGCCATGTTTTTTCGGCAGGAATTTCTACAGAAGCTTAAAAGGTCTGTGTAAAATAATCGAGTACATCAAAACTTCAGTATTGGTTTTATTCTTTTTGTATATGCAATTATTAGATAGGCTTTGAGAATTTTTTTTTCTAGAAATCATTATTCTTTTTGCAAATGACAGAAGTAAAATTATTTGACTGGGAGAATGCTTTATTGCTGCCAGAATGCCTTGTGACAGCTGTAGCATGCTTTTTTTGTTTTTGGTATTTTAGGACTATTCTTTATACATATGTATGTACCTGAAGTGAAACGTACTGTGGAAAGGGCAATTTATATATATATATATATATTTTTTAAGCTGAAAACCAATACTGGCTCAATAACAAGTAGTTAATGCTAATTCAGGAAAACTGATCATTGATATACTTACACTGGAATTTGGAAAGAGAAGAGGGATTGTAGAACAAGCTCTCAGATAAAAATTAACCAAGGCAAACCTAGAACGACTATTATGAGAGTCTCGACAACAATTAATAATATCCCCCAGCATATTTCTTTATGCAGAGGGGTAGCTTCTTTCCAGATGTATGTTTTATAAGCTATGACTGATTTGCCTTTTCTCTGACACACCTTGTTTTCTCATCCTTTTCAAAATTTTTTTAAGTGGAGGTGATGTCTGAAAGTAGAGATTTGGACTGTACTTTTAAATGGAAGTTCAATAGCGCAGAACTGAAATAAAGTTTATATGAGTTCTTGGGATTTTGAAATTTTGGGGGGAACAGGTGTTGATGGCCTTTCATTTTTCTAAAGGGTTTCTTACATTTTTCATGGCAAGAAGGAACCTGTAATTTAACAGTTTGTCTAGTAAGAAGCTGGCTTTTTTGTTCACTTCATCCTTTCAATAACCAGCTCAGACCCGAATACAAGGCATCTCAGCACCACCAAGTGAGGACAAGTTTTAGAAGAAATTAAATGAAAACTTGTTCAGTGTCATAAAGAAAGTCTGCATAAGAATTAGTTTATGAATATTGTTGTCCCAAGTACTATTTTGTTGCTTTAAATATGTGTATAAAAGAAATCCCAACACCTCACACAAATATTTTTCTTTGTTCAATGACTAGAAAGTATTAAATGCAAAGGTCATCTTTTCTAACTCTGTTTACAACTATTATTCTTTGTAAAGCAAACCTACCCATGCTTATCACAAAATTTAGAGGTCAACTTCGTTGTTTAAAAAGAAAGCAAAATGTAAAAATGCAGAACCAAGAAACCCCCTCAAAATGAAAAAAAATTATAAAACTGATGAATTTTCTTCAGTATTTTTAAAATGACATACTATACCAAATGACAACAAAACCAACAAAGGTAAAAGTGATGTAATCTGACATTGTGTATTTCTTTGGAAAGCACACATTACAGGTGAGCTCAGGAACCTTAAAATAACAGCTACAAGAACAGCAGAACACCCAAATCCCAGGGATGCTCTGTGTCTTGTGCTAGTATCTGCTTACTAGTGATTTTTGCTCCCCTGGAAAATGTTGGATTGCGAGCTTTATGTCCTAGACAGAATGCAGGTCTGATACTCTAGTTTTGTTATACACATGTGGGTTCTTGTCCCAGTTTAGGGAAAACCCCCGTTTTTGTCCTGTTTGGAAGACTGTTTTAAATTGACCAATAGTATTTCACCCGTTTTATGTTTGCACATCTCATTGGCTGCAAAAACTTCTCGCGGGCTTTTCTGTTCCTTTAAGAGCCACGTGCCAGCCCCTGCTTGCTGTCTTCACACGCCTGGGGCTGCGCTTACACTTACGTGGGCTTACGTGCGCTTACAGGGTCTCGCAGTCTCAGGCGGCGTGTGATCTGGAGGGAACTCCCAGGTTTTCTTGGCTCAGCTCTGCTCTCCAGCTACAGCTTGGTCATCCTCAGCTGCCTGCCTGC
>NW_010427426.1:925-4607 GCF_000710305.1 Buceros rhinoceros silvestris | reverse complement strand
CCCCCCCCCGCCACTTTGGCAGTGGCTGTGCAGTAGAGCTGACCCGTCACCTCAGCAAGCCCCTCCCTCCTTCGCCGCACAGGACAGAGTGCTGCTGCTGCTGCTCCTGGAGCCCCCGCGCCGTGGAGCTGTTTCTTCCCTGCTGCTGCTACCACTATGGCTTTCCTGCTGCTTCTCTCTACCCACGACCCAATCAGTTTGGCAGCGTGAGACCCAGTTTCCACGTGGTGTCCTGGCGTTTTGTATCAGCCGCAACTCCTTGGTTCCGCCTCTGCGAGAACCCACGTGGCCGCTGCCATTTTTGAAGACTGTGTTGGTGTTCGGTTCGTTTTGTTTCCTGAACTGCCTTTAACCCTCACTTTCCATCCCATACAAACCTGCTAATATTTCATTGGTTTTCTGTATATAATATATTTTATTCTAGTGTTATTAAACCTGTTTCAGTTTTCCAAACTTCCGGAGGTCTCACCAATTTTTCTTTCTTTCTTCTCTCTGCTTTTAACTCTTTCTCTCCTGGTGCAGGAGAGGGGGATTGAGGAGAGTTAAGAATTCATCCCGAAGAGTTGGTTTACCTCAGCCAACCGGTGACAATTCTTTTGGTTGATAACAATGTATTTAGCTTCTTGGCAATACTAAAAGATGGTAGTAAAATAACAGCAACATGACTTCTTGAGGTTGTAGAAGGAATGTGCTAGAAACATTTGAAATATATGGCTGAAAAAGAAGCAAACAAAAGGGGATATAGTGTTAAAGCTGTAGACAACTGATTGATGGAAATAAAATCCTGGAAACAGATGAAAAAATATCTGCCATAAGGCTCAATGAGAAGTCATGAGTGGAAATGATATATGCAATTAGACAACTTTCCAGACTTGCAATCTACATAAAAGGAAGTTTAACAGGGAGCTTACTGTTGGAAATAGTCTTGAAATGAAAGATAAGATCCAAAATTCTTCCATCTACTAAAAGGAGACTTTTATGTTTAACCTAAAAACATTAGTTCCTTGTTGTACTAGAGTAAAAAAACCAAACAAACGAACAAAAAACCCCTCAAGATCGCTTGTATACTAAATTCCTAATTATCCTAATTATCTAATTATCTAGTTTCCTGAGGAAAACAAGACTTAGATGGCATGAATTCGGATGTGTTGATTCCTCAAACTCCAACCTATTTGCAAAGCGGCCTGATTGCCGTTATCTCAATTCTACTTTTTAAATCTCCCCAGGCACGAGCTGCAGCATTAACCATTAAATTACAGTGTACAGTATATACAAGTCAATGACTTGTGTCCATAATTTGACTTAGGTGCTAAATGGCCTAAATCCATGCTATTAAAGTCTCTCAGCCTTTGAAAGAATATCACAATTCAAAAAATGGTTGTTAGAAATATGACTTATCTCAAGCCACAACTTTATTAGGGACAATTCTAACAACTGAGTATTTCAGATGATTGAATCATGATGCTGGGAATGGTCTTTGCCACTTTGTAATTTACTAGTATAGATATAGCCTAAATTTATGCCTCTAGGTAGAATCCTAATGGCACCAACGTGCTTACTGTCGGAAAGTTGATACTACCTGCAGAGCAGCAGTTGTCAGAGCACAGATATCATTTAAACCTCATCAAAATACAGAAACAGCTCATTGGTGAGAGATTTAACTTAGGTTTGGGGAAATACAATTTCCAACACTGATTTTAATTCATCTGGGATGAGATTAGAGTTGTTATTTCCTACCAGCATGGGTAGATCTGCAGACTTTAAGTCTGGGAGCTATCAACATCTTTTTGGAGTATGCAACTCTACATAACGAAAAACAAGTTTATTAATATTTTTTCTGTATTAGCAAGTTTTCAATCCGAGTCTTCCAAATACATGCTGTATTTATTGGGATTCATGTTAATTCCAGTTTCTAAGTTGTATGGGCATTATTTTTTTACTTCAGCAGAGACTGGATTACTTTATATGGTTGGTGTACATTAAAACAAAAAAGGTTTGGGAAAGCTATAACCTGATAGCTCACTGGTCATGGGTGATGAAGAGGGTGAAAGATGGCCAATGACATAAGGAGTAGGTGAGAAGAGAATGCCAGTCACTTGGCTGATCACCTCTAACTAGTAGCGTTACTACTTATAACAGCAAAGGCCCCCTTACCTCCGCTCAGGTTTTGACTAATCTTGTTGAAGTATCTTAAAACAAAACCCATGTTTAATATTAGAATTCTCAAGTGAAACAAAACATCTAATTATTCCTCAGGAAGTGTGATTTGCATTTGTTCTTTCATTGCTATCTTCACTTTCCAGTTTGATATCTTCTCTTTTGGTTTGTGAGATGCTGAACTTTCCTTATACGCCATATAAAAAGCGTGTCGTGATTAAGATTTGCAATGCTGATCAGTCTCATTTAGACCTAGGCATTCTATTTTAAAGCACGATGACCTAGAAAAGACTATATCTTTTATTACTGTGGTTATAAAACAAAGAGTAAGTGAATCATCCATCAGGATGTTTATTTCTCTACAACAACGAAAGAAACTTATTAAAGTTACGATGCCAATAATGGCAAAAATTAGAAAGTGTTAGTATGAAAAATATTGCTCAAATACTCTATAAATTCCAGAAGCAAACACACTTTATGAGCTTATTAAAAGCAACCTTTAATATATATATATATCTTCACTTGTGTTTGCACAAAGCTAGTAAAACTGGGTCCTGCTCCTTGACTCTGACCTCTCAGTACTATGATAATACAAAAAATAATTATTGTCATTTCCATTGTTTAATTTCTTACAGTCACTTTAATAAATAAAAAATTTTGACCATCTCTAGAGTTATTAATCATATTAAGATTTCTTATTTTGATGATTTTTCCTAACATATTAACCTCAAAAGCAGAATCTTAATTATTTACCTAATGAGCTAACAACTTTCTTCAGTTCAAAGCAAGTCATGCACAAGGCTGGAATAACTTGGCTATAAAGAAGATTATTTTTCCTTGATTTCAGTTCAGCGTTGTCCAACTTATATCAGCTGTAGTTGTATGAAAAATGTTTATAGAATAATTAAAATAGGGTTATATTTTGGAATATTGCATGCAATAAAGTGAGATGGTTTCGTTTTGTTAATGCACCATTACCAAGTTTGGGGCAGGGAATGGTATCTGATTTTTTTTTTTTCAGAAGATCTAAGATTCAGATTGCACACACTCCAAAAAATACCTGGTTATGTTAACTTGACAGCACTTGCTGTAGCTTTGATGGTCTATGCAAAACAGTCATATAACTGAGTCTGAATATGCTGACAACTACTGAGCTTACAACTTCTAACAAACTAGTTCATACAGTTAGAAAAAATAGACATTTTTTCAGAAATACATCCCTTAAAAGAGGGAGGTCTGTATTTCTTGTAATTCTTCTCAGCTAAAACAAGAACAATTCACTCTTAAAGCTCACAGGTATGCAAATATCATTTGCAGATGAATATTCAATACTACTTTAAATCCCCTTTACTTGTTTTCCAGTCAAACTGTCCATTGTACTAAAAATGTTTGAGCTCTCCAGCTCTAGAGTTAGTTGTGGTTTTGCTGGTCATGTACACCTGTGATAAGAACAAACAATATATTGATCAGCTTGACTGATGGACTAATAAATTCAAAATAGCTTACAGACTGAGATCTGTGAAAG
>NW_010427426.1:0-810 GCF_000710305.1 Buceros rhinoceros silvestris | reverse complement strand
AGTGTTATGGTGAGCAGTTAAAGACAAGGAGGATATTGATTACACTCTATGCAACTGAATATATTTGGGTTGGAGTTTGTTAAGTTTTCTGAGGAGGGAAAATGTTTTACATGAGGATGACTTTCGTTTTCTGCAAATTAATATTGGACATAAATATGTTAAGTCATCTTCTGGATCACTGGAATATTTATGTGTATTTAGAATTTGCTGATCAAATTACAGATTATAGTGATTTTGGAGGGAGTTTACTTATCACATGTCATAGTATGCTGATTCTTTTTTGACATCTTTACTAAATGACTGCTAAACTTCATTTTACAACCTTGGTATTGTCACAAAAAGAGGCCAGGAAGATATATAGAGCTGATTATTAAAACTCCTGGCCTAGAAGGGAGGGTTCCCAAACCCTTTACAATTTGTCAAGCCCACCATCTTCCCAAGGAAGACGAGATCCTGACACCCAACCTGCCTACCACACTGCTGTTAGGGAGAAGGGGAACTTCCTTGGGTTCTTTACAACTTGACCAGGCTCACGCTGGCAGCGTCCCTGAAACCAAAGTCCCTCTTGATAGCCCACAAGATTGGGGGATATTCACCTAACCTATTCAGGGACCCTCACTAGCAGTGACACTAAGACAAATCCCTTCAGTATTAAATCAACAACAACAATTTATTGTATAGATCCGTGACAAAATACAGGTTTGAATAATACTGATGATTGGGTATTGACTGCAAAATGGATTTAGAGCAAACACTAAACACACATACAAAGCTAAACTCACAAACAAACCTAAACACTAATGATTATTA
>NW_010427425.1:41661-45856 GCF_000710305.1 Buceros rhinoceros silvestris | reverse complement strand
AAGCGCCCAGGTGCGTGGCGCAGAGCCGCGCATTCGGGGCAGGCTGGGGTGCGATTGCGGGGGCTCTAAGGCAGAGGTGTGGCCGCGCACGGCGCGGGAAGGGCCCGGATCCGCAGTTCTGAACAGCGCTTTTGTATGGTGTGAGCACAGAGAGCTGGGGTGGCTTCCCCCGCAGTGGCACAGATAGGACCGCACCAGCGCGGCGAGGCTGGGATTACTGCTCGGGTGAGCTCCCCAGTTCAGTAGGAACAGGGCGCAACAAGAATGCGATAATTTTTCTATTAAAAAATTCAGAAATACTTACTGGTACGTGTGATGCGTGGAATAAACTCCGCAGTCAAAGTTAACTGAGGAGCAGGTATGTTTATTCAGCGCTGGGTGTAGGCAAGGGTTAAATTCCCTCAAGGTGCCTGCACCCCAAGTGGCGGTAAATGCCTTTTATTTAAAGCAACGAGACAGACATACTCAGAAGATTGTTCCGCCCGTCTTTCCATATGCACAACCCTGTCCCGCTTCTGATGGAAATTAGGTCTCCTCCCCTTGCGCAGTCGCAGTGTTATTCTTCGGGGGTCTTCGGTGGTCCTTGAAGATGAAGTAAGGATTCCCTCTTCTTCATGAACTTCTGAACTCGGCTTCTTGCGCATGCTCCCTGGACCCTTGGCGTTTCTCCAAACCACAAATCCAGTTTTCACCAGTTTTAATTGCAAGTTCGTGTGCTTATCGGGGATAGCCAGGTGTTACCTGCATCACGTGGAAATCCCGAGATCAACTAATGCAGTGTTTTGGTGGAGAATTAGTTGTTCTCATGATGCTTAGAGTAGGGTGCACCTCCTTTTCAGGATCTTTATGGTGTGACCCAAGCATGAGTAAAGGATAGAAATCAGTGAGACACTGCGAACTGTGTTAGTGACATTGTGTTCACGGGCCAGAAGACGTTGCCCAGGGAGGTTGTGGTGTCCAACCCACCTGGGCAGAGCAACCTGCTGCTCGACCGTGCTTTGAGCAGAGGGGTCAGACTAGCTGAGGTCCAGAAGTGCCTTCCAGCCGCAGCTGTGCTGTCATCTGCGAGTGTTTCTCAGAGAAGGATGGACAGGTTTTCCCCTTAACGTTGACTTGAAGGCTATAGACTCTTTCCTCTGGATTTATACCATAGGTTTGGTTAAGAGGAGTATTTGTTAAGGCAGTTGCCTCTAACCAATTCTAATTTCCTGTTTCTTCTGCCCAGGGTAGTGGGGTATGGTTCTACAGAGACAGTCATTCAGTTTGATACAGTGCATCTGGAAACAAACCAACCCAGCATGGCTCAAAGAGTGTGTCTGGCTTAAAGAGCCTTTTTAGCACATAAAATTGGATCTTCTGAATGCTTCTGATGAACAATGTGGCTAGTGTCTGTGGTTTTAATTATAAATCTTCCTTCATCTCAACCTTCCAAAAGTATTCTAGTGCTCAGAGCTTGCCACGTTGAGTCCCACACAGCGTGACATCCGCTTCGATGACCTTCACCTCCCACTCACTCTGCGTTTAAAACTGCGCACCCTGGTTATCCCGAGGTGTGAGGTAGCTAACTGAGCAGCCAGCAGGAGAAGGGCTGGAGCGTGTCGCTTAACACAGACACCCTGCTAGAAAAGGGTGTGCGGCTAGCCCAAAGCCAGCCCAGCACTAAAGCAACCATCACGGATCGCCCCCGCCCCCAGTACAGCACTGGGGCAGCTGGTCAAACAACCTAGCACATACCCCAAGCACGAGGGTAACCCGGGGACCCTGGGGGGCTGTCGGGCAATCCCCTGAACCCAGCGTACAAACCACCAGCTCAGACCCAAAGTGACGGCGACTCCCATTATCTTTGTTTTTAAGCTCATGAAAACCTCACGATACGAAAAAAGCAGGAGACAGCATGATGTTACCTGTTAACACGGACGGTATAAACTGTGACATCCCCATCCCCCAAAAATCAAAATATTTGAATATTTTATGGTTTCACTTTGTCTCTTCCATTGAAATTTTAAGTTTAAGGATCTCTCATACATTATTTTTTGATCTTCTTGAAATACACACAGTTCAGCTGTCACTCAGAGACAGCTGCCTGACGGTTCAAAGATGTCATTACAGTCAGTTGTGGGGAAAAACTACCTTCTACTGACAACTGGTATTTTTAAGACATTTGAAATGAGAAAAAAAAATTAATTCTTTAGTCTCCAAGTTGGCACAATCAATTTATCAAATCCCCTGTTGCGACTAAAATTACAGGTATTTTACCTCTGATGTATTGTATTGCAGCGTATAAATAGTTCAGGGAGAAGCAGCTATCAAAATCCAGATCCAGCCTTCGGCAGCGACTGAAAAATGAGCACACGCTCAGGAAGCGCAAGGAGCTCCTGCCTGCTCCTCCTCCCTCCCCGGAACAACCGAAGGGAGTGCAGCAGTCCAGCTGCTTGGAAGGATGAGGGGGTTTCTCCGCTTGCTGCTGCATAAGGTGGAAATGCAAATCATCAAAACACCCTTAATAATGAAAGGTCTTACTGGCTACAGTTAGATCAATGAGAAAGGCCTCTCTGTAACTGTGATTTGCTCTCCCGTGTCTACGTGGAGCATCAGTCTGAACCCGAGGGGAGATAGGTAAGGCAAGGGGCCCAAGATGGAGAGCTCCCACAGCTGTTCTTCAGAGAAACTCGCTATTTTTGCCTCCTTCCTGTCTGCAATGATGATGTGAGTGGTTCCAGCACAACCACTGTGCTTTCTGCCACCTAACATAACGTTTGTATGTTTTGTGCACCGTGTGGTTTAACTGCTGGTCCCCCGTTATCCCCAAACGCAGCTAATGCATCACAGGGGAAACTAATTCCAGTGCCCTCAGACTGCCAAATCCTTGGGAGCAGTTAGTTGAGTTTTCACTCTTTGATTATTACCAGCTCAGTCCAAAAAAGTGTTAAGATAGTTGCAGGTATTCTGGAAGACAAAACCAGAATTGAAAACCACCTTTGGATGCAGGGAAGTGTGGCGAAGCAGAAAACGATGTCAGGCAGAGCAACTGGAAAGGACTGCGGTTCTGCAGAAAGCCAGCCACGCAAACACAGGATTGGAGACACCAGCCCACAAGCAGTGTGGTAGCTTGGCTCCGCAGCTGATCGCCAGCTCAGCGTGTCAACGGTGCCGTGCAGCTGCAGAAGAGAAGAGCCAGCCCTCGGGCCGGGACAGACAGCAGCGTGCTCGCTACCCGCAGGCTTCCAAAGCCTGGCCTGCGCCCACAGCGCGCACCGCGAGGCAGCGGGGAACCGGAATGGAACACACAGGAGGGCAGCAGGGTGGGTTTAGAACACGTGGAAATCTGTGAGAAAATCTAAATTCGTTTCATCCAGTGAGAACACTGGAGTGATGATGTGGTTGCTGCAAAAGTGAACTGTTTTCCACGTGTGTGGGAACAGCACAGGCAGCAATGGTCCAAAGGAAGATTATTTTTTCTTTCTAGACACACGGTAAGCTCTGACCGTCTGAGAAGTCCATCTGATGAAATAGCTGGCAGAGAGGGTGATGGAATCTCCACCACCAACGCTCAGACAGTTCCGTGACGGTCAGTTAGGAACGGCTCAGGTGGAGCTGAGCTGATCTTCAGTACGGGGTAAAAGAGCGTCTGTATGCGAAAGTGCCAAGGCATCTTGTGAAGCCTTTGAAGCCAGAAAAACAGAGGGATTTGAACAAGCTGAGTAATTAAAAAGCTGTCTGTAGTCAAAAATACTTTGGAAATTAATAGCAGTAGTTACTTACAAATTTCATGACATGTCAGGTCTGGCTGCGTTTTAAAGCCCAGCTTGCCTCAGTTTTGCCAAGGGTTTGTTTAGATGACAGCACTCTACAGACCGTATGCCCTAGGGCCAAAAAGCAAATCACGCTGTAAGTCTGTTGACGAATTTGTAAAAAGAACAGTTTACACCAGGAGGATCAAAGTCAGAGCCTTTATTAAATGTTCCTTCTTTAAACAGACTGCATCTAATCCCCCTTTCGCAGCTGTGATTGCTAAGGCTATTTTAAATACTTTGTTTTACAGGATTTTCAGTCTTGAGAACCGTCACAAGCAGCAAGTTCGCAGTACACAAAACCAATACGCTTCACTTTCCCCGGGCCCGATTCCTGCATCACAGGGTCTGTGGAAGAGACCAGCAGTACTTCCCGTACTGGAGTTTTTGCACAGACCCTGGAA
>NW_010427425.1:32883-41567 GCF_000710305.1 Buceros rhinoceros silvestris | reverse complement strand
AAAGAGGTGTCACCAGAGCTTAAGCCTGATGTGCTCTGGCCACACCCCACAGCTGGCCACAACGAACCAGTGTTGATTAGTATATCTGTTCCTTGCACGTTATCTGTGTCAAAAAGGGGACCAAATTTTCAATTTTCCGCTAATGTGGGTCTAATTAAGGCTATTCTGGTATTATATTCGATACTAAAATACTCTCTGGGAGTCCTTTTCATGAAACCCCATCAGAATTAACATTTTCGAAAATGAAAACATTTAAAGTAGGTGTTTGAGTTGAAATGCTGATGCAGCGGTTGGTTCAGTGTTCTCTTGCCTTCTGAGCTTTATTATCACGTCAGGATAGTGTCATCTATCTGTTCATCAGAGTCAGGCTGGCCGGCCAGCTTCTTCAGAGATCTCCTGCAGCTCTCGTTGAGAAGCTCCAAGCTGGCAGCATCTAGAATCCTCGACACCGACTGCGGAAAGAAGACACCACCCATTACCAACTCCTTACGATGTACCATTCAAAGAAAGAACGAACCTAAGTGTCTTCCAGGCTGTATTTATCTAGGATCTTCCAAACATACCAAACCCCCTCATCTGGTGTTATGACTGCAGACATGGAACTATCCCAAAGCAGCCACGGCTTACAAAAGAGGTCTGGAAACGGAGGGATGAGGTAGCCCCTCCCCAGATTCCCTCTGGCACCACCACGGCAGCACTAACCCTGCACTGGGGCCTGCCGTGATCTGAAAGCAAGGCTGCGACGTTGAGTACCTCGCTTTTATCAGTGCTGCGCCGTCAGTACTGCCCACTTCTCCAGCGAGGAGAGAACAAGGGTTTAACTGCCAGCAGGGATGCCCCACTCCCGCTCGTCCGTGTGGCTGCCAGCAGCCAGTGAGGCTCCAGGCACAGCACCGAACCACAGCAGTGCGACACGGCCTTCCGCCAAGGACGACGTTTTCTTCGGTCTCATACCTCAAGCACTTCTTCCCCCGCTCTCATCTTCAGCAGATTGACAATAGCCTGGTCGCTGTACGCCCTTACACTGGTGTTCTTGTCCTTTGTGTTGTCCAAGAGCGCTTTGAGGATTGGTTTAATTGTCTGAGGATCCAGTGAGGGAACGTGGTTTTTGTTTGCCCACCAGATCATCTTTTCTGCAACTAACTTGATGTCACTGGATGAGTTCTGAAGACACTAAAGGAGACACAGAGGGACTCGAATTCAGTTATACTAAGGACAAGTATTTAAAGCAGTAATTTATCTCTTTCTCTAATTTGTTTTAAACTGTAACAGGCAGTTTTGAACCCACAGATAGACAAGAGACAAAGTTGTTACCAACAAGTTTGACTAAACTGTGTTACAGTAAGATAAGATCAAACCATGAAAATGAAGACATCTTTTCAAAAGAAAACCTCTAAAACTGTGGTTGACGGGGTCTCGGCTGCCTCAGGAAATGACAGTGACCACAGGCTGCAGAAGCCGATAGTGGTGGCACCGCTGTAAAACACCAGCAGCAGCAAGGGCCAAGTCAGTCCCTAGTTAGAGTATAAGGTCACTGCAACAGCGGACTTCAGTGTAAAATAAAAACATAGAGCTTTGTGGTTTTAATTTAATCTCAATGCAGGTAAAGCTAATATCAAAGCTAATATCAAAGCCAATATCTGAATGTCAGCTGCGTCATTAATACTGCGGTAAGACCGTGTGACAGTTGTGATACTTGTATTTTACATTTTAATACAATTCTGTGGTACAGATTAACGTAACTGTAGGAGTTCAAACACCACGTCTGCTTTGAACGATGGCCTGCATCACGTCAACCTGCACATTTGGTAGTTTTTCATGTAAACGGAAAATAAATGTAAACCCTGAAAAGGGAACATTTTTATTTACAATAAAGACACAAAACAAAGGAGGCGCAGCTCTCCTGCTCCAGCGTTCCCCTCGCTCTGCCTACCCCTGTCTTGTCCAAGATGTAAAAACATCCTGAGGTTCTGCGTTCAGAATCCAGATGCGGCCGTGAGGGGCACTTTTATGGGGAGGGGGAGGAAGAAAACAGGACCACACATACGCAAAACCAGAACAACCAAGAAAGGAAGGAATTCTGCGGTAGAATATTTGGGTAGGTATGAACTGAGGAAAGCGCTAACGTCACCACTCTGTTCTGCCTCGGTCTTTCGGAGCTGCTCCCTTCCGCGGCAGAACCAGGTAAGGTGAGAGCTGGTATCTGATGCATTTCTAACACAGCCCCTTTGGCCTTTAGCCACCTTAAACAAAATGACAACTCCCCGCCCTTCTCTGCAGCTGTTTGTTACTGCAAAGGACAAAATGAGTTCATTAGAATCAACCCTGGCGTTTAGCACGGGAAGACGAGAAGTCACATTTCCGTGCCAGAGCAGGGGCAGTGGCTCCGTGTCCACACCGCAGGGCAGGCTGATAACGGGACTGCCTGTGCTTTGCCACAAGAAGGCTCAGCTGGATTTTCAGGGACCAGGGCATATAGAGCTTCCCAAGACAAGGCAGCCGAGCTCCCTGTTTTCACACTGGGCTCCCCCACAGACAGCTGATCGAGAAAGCCACACACGAGTTAGCCCAAGCCAAGGTCTGAGACACCACCAGGCAGCTACCATAAAAAGTCTTACCTTGATAAAGAGATTGGAGAGTTTTGGGGGCAGGTTCCCTCCTCCTTCCATGTGGTACTTCATGAGAAAGCCCATCCCTCTGATGCCGCTAACTGCAATGGGAATCTTCAACACAAAGACAAACATTGGCATGACTGGGCTCTGGGCTGGCGAGCTTTCGCGGGAGGCAAACTGATCTCTCAGCAAACACCACCATGCAAAGCGGGAAAACACTGGGTTCATGGTACGGGTAAGATTAAAAAACTGTCACGTGACCGTGAGCCACAGGGAGTAAGGTGGCAGGCGTCCCACAGAGCCCCCAGGCTCCCGACACCTCATCACTCACTCAACCCTAGATTTAAAATCGGCCTCCTCAGGTGAGCTATTTGCACTTGTAGACCTGGCCTGCGAGTGGGACTTCACAGGGGCAAGAGGAGCGTAATTTACTCCCAACGAGAGCTGCTCTGCAGTCAAAGATTATTTAATCTTGGTGTCCGCAGCGATCAGAACAGTGGTATAATTCCACTATAAAACCAGCATCTAGCCCCAGGGGACTCCTCGGTTTGCACTTGGGGGTTGCGGTCTGTTTGGTAAGGCAGAGAACCCACGCACCTTTCAAACCCACTCCCAACAGGCGCCTGCATCGAAGCCCGCCCGCTCCGCTGGGGCACTTACCCTGTCAGCAGTGGCATTGCTGAGGATCATCTCCTGGACGCTGCTGTAGTATCTGGGGGAACACAGCCTGCTAGGAGCAACGTTGACAGCCACGGAGAGCGCCAGGCTTCGCCCGTGCCTCACCATCCAGTCAATGCCCGAGACATCTGCTGCAGATGAGAGAAAGGAACGATCACAAGGCTCCTGCTCTCCATCCCTCTCCACCTCAGAAAGCATTTCTCAGTTTGCAAATTCACTTCCATAAAACGAAGCAATAAGCAGCATCTAGAGCCTTACTTCCTCCACCCCTCCCCAAAGCTGTACACAAACACTGCCAGAACACACCACCCCGACCAGACAGGAACCCCGGGGCTGGTATGGAAACCAGACACGAGGGACTCTCTGCTGTTCAGTCCAGTTTCTTCTGACGATCTCAGTCACAGGTGACCAGCCCCGCAGTTACAAGAAGGAGCTTGGCATCGGAACTAAACAAGCTTTGACTCTAATAAAAAGTCACGCCTACTTTGAAACCAGCTAACAGATTCCCTTTTTAATCCCAGAGGAGAGCAATCCCGTAGCACTCCCACTACGAGCTCCTACCAAATTCACACTCTTATCTAACTTGGAGGCAAATCCGTTCATTCTCAAAAGCATCTGAAGCCATCAGATGTGGTCTGCAACTAGCACGAGCCAATCTAAAATTATAATGTCATCAAAAAGGGTGGAACTGCCCTCCTGCCCACCCTGCCTGAACATCCTGCCACCTCCCGTCCTCTGTGTCAGCACTAGCAACCACTGAGCATGCTGCTACTTTCACCGACTCATCTGAAAACAAAGCCAGGAACAGTAGGGGTAACCCCAAATCACAACCAGCCCCCCACGCTCAACCAGGTGCACAAGTGAACAGCCACGAGCAAAGGGGAGCACAAGACAATCCGGAGTAGAGATTCAGGCTTAAGATAAAGAGGAAGAGCCTAAATAATCAGACACAAAGTTGTTCCGAGCCAGTGGCTAAGGCAGCACCTTCCCCTGCTTTCAGAACCGGTGAACAGCTTCACCTACCCAGTAAGTGCTGGTGGAGAACAGCACCGAGCTCCTCTTCGGACAGAAACGCGCACAGTTCAGCTAAGCAGCCAGCCGAGGCCATGCGGGTGGCATCCTACCGGGAACGGAAGAGAGTAACACCAGCTGAGCTCAACACACACCAGAGATAAGGAGCAAGAACAGCAATGAAAAGAGGAGGAGATAACTATTACTGTTATTGTTTCACACCTACTACCTGTGGATTTCTGTCAGTTCACAAGGTTCCTTGTACATCGTGAACTTAAAGCCAAACCCACAGCCAGCAGAGACTGAAGAATTACAGACCTCACAGAAACTCGGATTTGTTAAATGCCAAAGTCATAAAGATGAAAGTGAGTGTTTTAAAAGACGTGTTTAGATTCACAGTCTAGAAAGTAAGTGATACTTCCAGCCGTGTCTAGGTGAGCTCATCTCTGAGATAAGCTCATACGACTTTTCCCGTAAAACTTCCAGGCTTTCGCAGTTTTGGCCGGCTTCTGCGCCCATCCATCGCCGCTCCTCTCCACCCTGCAGCTTACTGCCCAGGGGGAATTTTTCGGTTCTCCTGTTTCTAGCAGGCCAAGAGTTGCGTGTCCGTGTTGCACAGATTAAGACATAAGGAAGAAATTACTAGATGATTAACCTCAATCTCACAGATGATACTGTTGCTATCTACCCTATATTAAACTTGGAGAGCTTCTTCCTCATTGGAGGAAAATCTGTTGTTATCTGAAAAATTTCTCACAGTAGATGATAAACCCCACCTGACAGCCTACAAACCAACACACTGAAGGTACTGCAGGTTTTCTTCAAGATAAAAAGCAAATCCTGACTTCAGAGCTGCCTCCAACCCGTTGGTGAGGAGCTGCAGGTCAAACACACGTACATGGTTACTAAGGCAACATTAAACTCACAGATTTTCAGAGCTACCAGTGACTGGCAGGGGATCTCCAGTTCTTGCCCCTGACTCCCAGCTTACACACTACGACAAGATTGATTTTACAGACCACATTTGCTTTAGTGAGTAACACCCACCACATGCTTCATGTGAGTTTCTTCCCACTCTATCATTAGTAATTCCCCCTGGAAGTTATTTTAGAAGATAATTCTGTCAGAAAGCTCAGGTTTTGAATTTAAGACTGTCTAGAGCAGGGATCCCTGGCTGAAGCGGTACCTCATCATGTCCCAGCATCCCCAGAAGCACCGTGCTGATATTCTTCCTAATGGCAGCATCCACTTTTGCACCAGCTCCTCGTGTTACGAAGCGCAGAGCTTGCAGCATTGTGTCCCTAGAAGCGATCACAGCGTACAGTCAGACACGGCCTCTCCCCCCCCGACAGATGCAACTGACCTCGGGGCACCAGTGGCAGTTTTCTATGCAGCAATTACACTACTGCGCTTTGCAGTTTAGGAGACTGCTAGTGCACGGCTGAAAACTCCACACTAGAGCGTTTCCACATTTGTGTCCTTGTGTCTGCCTGTTACAACATAAATATTTTCTGACTGCTTGAACCTTTTAAAAATTCTCCAATCAGGACGGTAACGTTCTCTCGGGATCTGTGCGCTCAGGACACCAGAACGGCTGCACTCTTCCAGGCCAGACTGACAGCGATGCAGTCGTGACAGCGGGCTGCAGCGGGTAGCTGGGGGCGTGCAGGAGAGGGGAGAACTGCTCCCTCATTCGCTGTCACAGCTTAGCTGCTGACCCAGGAAGCCCCCATCATCCACGGTCTTTGTTTGACAACCTTTGATTAAGAGCCGACTGCTCTCCCTCCTAAGTATATCTTACTCGCCGGACTGGGGGGTTGTTCACTCCTCCCAGCCCTTTCTTTCGTCCTTAACACACGGGAAGGCCTGAGGTGCCAGCTCTGGCATACCTGATGGCAGAGTCATCGCTGGAACGAATTCCATTCAGGAGCTCCGTGAAGAGGGGATCCACTTTCACATGGATGACAATGAGTTTACCGAGAGCGTCGGCAGCTTTAAGGCGAACAGCACGATTCGAGTCTTGTAGAGCTTTGGTGAAGGTTGTTTGCAACTGGGGCAAAAACGGTTTCAGGGCAATCTCAACCTATAGCAGAGATGAGAGAGGGGAAGGTGGTGCAGCTGCGTCTAGAAGAGTGGCTAGAAATGAAAGCCTGAACGCAGCAGGACCTCTTCCAAAGCAGCCGGTTATCACAGATAGCCCTTGCTCAGATCTAGCACACTCCTGAAATAGGAACAACATGAGCTACACTTTACCACAGAACTTTCACCCTTTCCAAATCTGATCTTATTTTCTGCGTAGTGAAGCACAAGGGTAACGTTGCTGGAAAACACTACACTACCATGAACAGTCTTTTGTACCCAGAGCACTAAATAAAAGCTCAGCTCAGTTCAAAGAGACGTCAGATGATCATCTGTGCGCTTCACAGATCATAAAAATGGAGAGATAAATTACATGGTAGTTTTTAATCACGTGAAAATGGGATCAGCACTTAGCAACATTTCTAAGTAGCCCAGTGATTCAAGCATTGGGGAGTTTTTGGTCAGCCAGAAGCCGCTGGAAGAATCCAGTCCAGTGACAGCACCGTTCCCAGATACCCAGTCTGGGCTGTTCACACGGGCAGTGACAGGTATTCCTGAAGGTTACCACGGAAAATGCTCACAAACCACAGTCCAGGACTTGGAATCTTACCTTAGCTAAAAGAAGGCTTAATGTTTCCAGCAGAGCCACCTTGACATTCCAGCTGAACCGATCTCCCAAGATCCGGATAAGAGGCCCCGTAATGCTCACCACAGAGGGTTTAAGAGCTTCAGCAGAAGTCAGCTTAATAACCAGCCCCAAGGCCTTTGCTGCCTCCTCCTTCTGCTCTGGATTACCAGTTAAAACACCTTCCCGCAGCACCAGGAGTATGGAAGTCACTCCCTGTCATGAAAATCAGATAGGAAAGCTTAGAAGCTAAGATGCAAAAAGTACACAGCTTATTTTTGCTTCTGTTATACACCAGGTGCACAGACTTGGAGAGTTTCTCTCAATTTCCTGTTGCCCTTCAGCTGCCTGCTTCCACACTCACAGAGCTGCTTTTACTCGGTTTGATTTCATACATCTCTGCCTTACTAAGCCAGCTGCTATGAGGAAAGTGGTGGTGGCTCAGGGAATTTTTAAACCAGAGAAATCTGGCACCCAAGTCCAGCATCACTCCCGCACAAAAAGCAGCCAGCGACCATGACTTACATGTGTAACAGAATTGTCAAAGATCTGGTGACAAGAGGAGTCTTCTGTAGGTGGCTCAAGCGCAGCAGTAACCTACAAAGAGTCTCTCCAACATACAGGTTTGCGATGCCCCAATAGTCACCGCTCCTAAGAGCTGCAAGGTGGTACCAATCGGTTCCCCCAGGAGGTGAGGCGTGGTGGCTGTGACGAATCCACGCTCACTCTGATCCTTTACCTTCTTAGGAATACAGAATCCCGGCACGTGCTCGCCTTTGGCCTCATTCCCCACGATCCGGATATCCTTGTGCAGGTCCTCAATGAGAGCGAGCTGGTTCCCAGCATCTAATTTCTGCAGGAGAGAAGGGTAAGACAGAGATGAAGCAATGTGGCAACCAGCTATCCTTCATGAATTCTCCTCAGGCGTGTCAGGAGCAGATGCCCGTTTCCTGCCCCCTCGCTCACAAAGCTGGATCGAGCTCATTTTACAACTCTCAAATCTTTGCAGCACTTGCAAATGTAAATGCAGTTTACAATCAAAGCAGAAGGTTCGATTTAGGCACTACTTTACCAGCCATCCCCATTTTCTCCTGCCAGGCATCACCACTGTAACCTTTTCTCACCTTGGTGATGGAGTTAAGCGCATCCCAGCTTTCATTCAGAACGACAGGGTTGGTATCGTTGAACAGACGTATCAAGCCTGAAACCAGGCTCTTGAGATGACCAGTATAGTCTGCTTTTGTCTTGGAGCAGTAGATGTTCAGCATGACAGCTGCTGCCTGTCTCATTCCCAGCTCAGGGCTGCGGGTGGCTTCGAGTAAATCTTCGGTTATAATTCTTTGTCCAGCATCTTCTTCCACCGACAGGATTACAGACTGGCAGTTCGCCATCTCCTGAAGAGTCCAAATTAACTTTACATTAACGCCCGAGTAGAACAAAGCCAAATTTAGACCCACGTTATCCCCAGCACTATCTCTTAGGGAAATACTGCAACATATCCCACTTGCTGCTTGTTTCTCATTAAATAGCTGGTCTGTCACCATTACAGGCTCGGTTCAGTCCGGGAGCAGAGTCAGGTATAAAACCAACTCTCAGAATTTAACCAGTGACCAAACTCTGCTGAAACGATTGCTGCACAGGGCGATCTCCAGCTGCAGACGATCATGTGTACAGACACA
>NW_010427425.1:17710-32823 GCF_000710305.1 Buceros rhinoceros silvestris | reverse complement strand
TTTAACCAGTGACCAAACTCTGCTTAACCGATTGCTGCACAGGGCGCTCTCCAGCTGCAGAAGATTCTGTGTACAGAAACCAGAGTAGCTCAGTCTCCTGCTCTTACTCACCCGTCAGAGACCGTGGGGCTTGTCGGGTAACACTTTTTGATTTAGGCAGTCTAATGCTGTGCGTCATAACACTCGTCACAGGTCTGTGGGTACCTTAGAGATGCCCAGGCGGACTCGGGGCTAGAAGCTGAGCTAATGGGCATCTACAGCAGCCAGGCCACAGGACTCCGCCACTAACATTCCCGCTGGGCTAACTAAGGTCCGTGTCTATCTGCAATCACAGCTCCAGGACGTTCTCTGCAGTCCAAACACCGGATGTTTTGGAAAGCAGTACAGGAGGAGCACTGCATGCAAAACAGGAGATTTCCTCCCCTCAGCCCTTTAATCTCTGAGTCTTCTGTAGCAGGAATAAAGACAAAGTTAACTAGACTCTCTGGCAGTTCTCCAGGAAGAAGTAATCTGAGAATTGTGTCTTGTTGCAGGCCAAGGAGACTTTGCTACGGATACAAATAGATTTGGAACGCATATGTTTTTCAACTCGCAATATGGCACCAGGCAAAAAGGCTCATCCTGAAGGAGCTAACGGACCGAATTAAAAGATGCAGTCTGTGAATCGAGGGACCACAGATTCTCAGCTGCGAAGTAAACCCGAAGCTCTAACTTCAGGCAACCTGTCACAACAAAGAGCTGAGCCATGCTACTTGCCAACTGCTCTTCGCTGGTCCCCAGCTTCTCCTTGAGCGCAGACATCATTGCAGGCAGGATGACACTCAGGTGCCGAGTCAGAGCATCCCCTGCCACCGATGAGAGGAAAGCGAGCACACGGGTGTTCACAGGGGGAGTAGTCAGCTAAAAAAAAACACCAAAAAAATGAAATGAGCAGAAAGCTTTTTGAAGGAATTCAATTGATCTACAACATGAAAAATTTCCAAGTAAAAACGCATCACAGTCCAAATGACAACATTGAGAGCAAAACACAGGAAGAAAATTTCAAACTCTGCTCTTCCTTTTGATATGCCAAAGAATACTGGGAGCAAGCAGAGAAAAAGCACAGTTCTGAAGTTTAACATTAGTTTCTGATTGTACCTTTGGCACCAAATAAGGCAGCACCACACGGCTCTTGACAGCCATAACTTGTTTAAGACCATCCACAGCAAAGTCAGATGTTTCTTCATTATCCTGTGCAGAAAGAGGAAATTAAACACCTGAGAGATGATCTGTGACACACCAAGCCGAACCCTATTTCAAGCAACAACTTAGCGTGTGATCATACAACCAACACACAAACCCTGCTATCCAAAAACGCTCCCGTACAGCAGAAACCCAAAGCAAGCTCTTCAGTCGCATCGGAAAGATTTTTCTTATCAGCAATGGTGACCAAACAGCTTACGCAGGAGATGATGGCAAATCCCTAGCAGAGCCAGATGCAGCAGTTCTTAGGGCTGTGCTTTAGCCCTGCCGATGGCTAGGATCACTCCGAGAAGGAGACTGGAGCTGCCGTTCCTTGGAAGGTCTGCGCAACAATCCTGCTTCTCCTGTAAGCTAATTCTTCAAAACCTGTCCCACAGCATCATTAATCACGCTGGGGCTGATGTCAAGCACTGCTTACCAGCTGCTTCAGCAAAAACGGCAGGATATCTTCGAGGGCTTGATGCCCAATTGTGGAGTGCAACTGTTCAAACGTTTTAGCCGCAGCCTCTCGGACTTCTTCTAGAGGGTCACAAAGCGCTTTTCTCACTGTAGGAACCAGGGACTCCGAGAAAAGCAGTACCTAAAGAAGCAGAGATGAAATGAGAGAACATCTAAAGCACGACAGACACACGCATCTCAGTAAAGCAGCTGAGAACACAGAATTTGCACAACTGAAACTAAACTCCTGTTTGCATGAAGTATGTTGGAAGAAAAACAGGATTAATCAACACGAGTGCCTGCAGTGTGCTACGGCTGCCTAGCGGATGACTTCTATTATTTTATCGCACACAAGTCAGAGCTGTGCAATGTTTTAAGTTTACTGACACATTAGCAGAACTCGTGTTAGTTACAGGCCCTGAATTCCATCCCTCCATTGCTTGGCTAGTGCCAAACAAGCACTAGCTGTAATATTCTGTCTCAACTGCAATATGTCTAACATAACATAAATATCTAAGAAACTGGAGGATTCACCTTCCCTTGACAACTTACCGCATCCCTGCTGGTAGATTTCATTATCTCGCTCAAGCCAATGCAGACTCCTTGCCTCTCGTCGCTCTTGTCTGACCTCAGCCCATCTTCTAGAATAGGAATGATTTCAGGAAGGATCTTCTCTCCTAACTTTCGGACAAGGTCTCCCAATGTCCTTGCTGCAACCTGTCCCCAAAAATGTATTAATCAACTACTTTCCCTTTCATAAAACTTAACAAGGTGAACTGTGAGCAAACGTTAACTTTTGAGCATAAACTGCTGTTCACAGTATAGTCAGAGCCGAAGGAGAGGAAACGCTACTGTTATCAATAACCACAGAAACACAGACTCAGTCATCACAGCTGCCTTCAGCAAAGAGAGGAGTCGGACGTACTAATGCTCAGAAGAGTTAAATTAATGACAGCTTTGGAGAGATTTATACAAAGAATTATCCTTTCCTCTTCAGGACTTAGTTTACACAGTCCCCTGCAGTAACAGGAAGGCATTACGCAAATTCTCACCGTTCGCTTATCTGCACAAGTGCTGGCCAAGAACTTCAGCAAAAGCCCGAAGAGGGTTGGCAAAATTTCACGCAGTGTGCGAGGAGTGTTTGAGACCACGATCTTCCAGACGTGTAAGGAGGCCTGACGCACTACCAGCTGCGTGTCGGAGCGGCCCATGTACAGTCCCGCCAGCACCCTGTTCCTCCTCTCCACGCCCAGAGCATTAATAATAGCCTGGAAAGAAATATCACAGAATGGTATTACCCACTCCAGGAACTTATAAAAAGAATAAGTGCATGATTGTTCAACACGTCTTTCCAGCAGGCTTTCCATGATGGTTTAAAAAAAAAAACAAACAAGGCAGAAATATTAAAAACTATAGGCACAGGCAAGAGCAGCTTTACCTTGTTTGACTGGGCTGTTCCAAAGTTGTCATCCTCTGAGGCAGTTTCTGTGGTCATTTTTCCAGTGACGCCTGAGATATGGAATAGAAGATCTCCAAGGAGCTGAACTGAGCTAAACCTGGCAACAGGATCAAGCCGAGCGTTACAAACTGGGAGTTTAGGCAGTACCTGTCCAAATATGACAGCACGTCAAACACAGACGTGAGCAAAATGCAAGGCAAAGAGCCAGGCCGGCACTGAAACGCTGCACGGGCTGGTAGGTAAGCTCAGCCTGCCTCCCCGACTGAGGAACAGCACGATAAAGGGGAGGAACGCATTCCAAACCGGGAGGCGCTGAGAGCGGTCCTGTACCTAAGCAATGAACCGGGGAATAGCCTGGACTCTGGAAAGGAACAAGACGTTGCCAGCATCCGTCTCAGCCCAGAAGCCCTTCGCCTGGGACACGTACGCTCGTCAGCACTCAGCTGACACGAGCCCTTTAGTACAACTAATTTTTGAGCAGTTGCTACTAGCTGTGAGTGCTCCACCACACATTTCCCTCCACAGGAGGGCCGTAACTTACTCAGTATTTCGGAAAGTGAAAAAATGCACGGAAGTTGAATATTGCCACTTCCACCATGGAAGAGAATCGTCCGTGGATGAGAAGGTCACCCTTACCTTATCCTCCACAAGTCATCAAACAGGCCATCCTCAAGCTGTGGCAGGAGGAGCGCGATGGCCGTCTCCGCATACATACTGATGATTCTCTGGCCAGCGCGCAGGGCCGTGTCCCGCACAAACTCATTCTCGTCTGCCAGTGCCTGAACAGAGACAGAGAAGGGTCTGTGGGAGCTGGAGTTTTTCAGCACAACATACAAAACCAAGAGGAGGGAAACACATTGACACTTTCTCTCTCAGCCATGAAAAGTAAATGGACTAGAGAGTTGTGACTGGAAACATGCTCAAAATACTGATACTTAAAATACTTAAATACTAAAATACTTAAAAATGCTAAAAAATACTTTAAAATGCTAAAAAATACTTTAAAATGCTAAAAAAAAAAAGATTTCTTTTTATCTTCTAATAAGTAAAACTCTTCAGGCCTCTGCTACATACCTTAAGGATACAAGGAATGATGGGACCAACATAGGGAGTGAACTTGTCTCCAAAGGTAATGGGCAGGTAGTTGAACATCATGATATAACCATCTCGCACATGTGGAGCAATATCCACTTTACTGGCAGTAGCTACAATCTCTGGCATAAGTTTCTCCAGTTTTTCTACTCCCAAACCAGCCATAACTTCAGCCAGACCTGGGAAAAAAAGCAGGGAACAGAGCTGATAAACACAGGAAAGAACAAACTAATCTGATTTACTAGGAGAAAGTCGGAGCTCAGTATGTCCCTACCTTGAGCAGCACCAGATCGATCCACTGAGCTCTGCTCGTATGTCAGCGTCTCCATCAGCCATGGCAACAAATCCTCAAAGCACGATTCTCCCATACCCTTCACCATGGCTCCCAGGGCCTTGGCAGACACTGTACGCACCTAACAGACACGAGGAGCAGAGATTTGCCACGCACCCAAAGTTACTGAGACAGCTCTGCCAGACTGATTACAGATCTACAGAGGACGAGGACAAGTCTAAGCCAACGTGCTGCAAGACAAACTGCTTTTGTACAGAAGACTTACTTCAGGTACAGGATCGAGCAGAGATGCCTTCAGACCAGGAGTCACGCTGGGGAGGTAAGGAGCCAGATCCTGAAACACAGAGCCCGAAGAGAAAGAAACGTAAGGCACCTGCACGTAAAGGGCATTCGGGCCCCTATTATTGGCCCCTTATTATCGACCATCCCTAACATCCTCAGAGTGTAACCAGCTGCTTTCACAGCGCTGCAGATAAGCACACTGAATCGTCCTGCAAGGCCGAGAACCAACACTGCTGCTGTGCAGACCACTCAACACCTGTCCGATGCTCGCTCACAACCCAGCACCTCGTATCTAAGGAAAATCCAACACCCTTAACATTTACACAGGGTTTAAAGGTACAGATTATCAGCACAAAAATTAAACACAGATCTTTAGCCTACAGAGAGGTTCTACAAATACTTTTCAAACAAATGGATCCATTCGTAAGCAGCTGATCTGCGTTTCACTGGTTTTCACTGGTACTGGTTTTGCTTGTTTGTTTGTTAACGCATTTCTCACATGGTAAAACTTACAAGACCTTTTTGCAGGGATAAGTCTGGTAATAACTAGATGCTCTTAAGCACCTGAGAATTGTCACTGTCTTTACACGTGTTAACTGCTCATTTACATATATTTAATTAAAGAAGCTGCATGGATTCTGATGCTGTCTAGCCTGACAGCAAAATCCCCAAACCAAGTAAATTCTCTCCGGTGCTCTCTTTTCTCCTAGACATAAAAGCACAGCACACAGTCGGAGAGCGCTCCTAGCACCTCACCTTCTGGTCAGTCAGGGAGTACATGTTGCCAATGATCTGGGCAGCCATTTTCCTGGTGTCTGTGGAACGATCCTGAAAAGCTCTCTGGACGATTGGCATGATCAGTGCTAAGGATGGAGCGTCAATGAAATGGACAAATTTGGTATCCAGGAGAGTCTGCAGACACTTCTGGGTCTTCCTGGAGGGGTCAGTGAGAGCATCCAACAGAACTGGAGCAATTGCTGAAAGGAGAGAAAAGACTTTATTTGTACATAGAGCAAAAAAACCACGAGTCACGGTGAGCTGGTGTCCTCTCACGGGATGTTTTAGACCCCTCTAAAGCAACTAGCAGCAAAGGGCCAGAGGAAACCCAAATAACAACAGCTGATGAAACAGAGAGGAGCATTCTAAAGGCCCTGAGGCAGACAGCTGCTGGTAAACTTCCATGTTATACTTTGCTAGTAGTTTCACTTCTACAGAGTCTTAAATACAAATATAAACCTTCCTATAACAAACCACAGTCGCGTCAGGACATTAGAGATGCCGACAGTCCTTACCCAGGATCTCTGGATTCCTGATGACAGAGCCGATCTGCCTGAGAGCTTGCTGACCTGCGTTCTGCACCTTCACGTGGGAGTCGGTGAGCACCTCGGTAAGTTTTGGCACAATGTTGGGTAAGCAGGACGAGAGCTGTTTGGGAGCACAGTACGCCATAGCCCCCAGCAGCTCCACCGACCCTGTGCGTGACGTACACAGAAAGAAATAACAAAAAAAGACAAAACACCGAACAGTACACAGCGTTAAGAAGAGATACGAGAGGATGATTACATTTACCTCAAACTCAACTCTGCCAGTCGAGCACACACAGAATGGCTGAAATGCTTTAAGCCACTCTATACCACTTAAAGGCAGTAAAAACATTAATTTCTTTTTTTTTTTTTTCTGTACTAGGGAAAAGAAGTGGGGGAGGAAACTTGCAGCTTCTGGAGAATTTCTATAGAGATGGGGGGTAAAAAGTGTCCCTTGAATCTGGTGGGGGAAAAAATAGTCGTTCAAATGTGTCAGGAAACTCCTTTGTGTCTCAAAAACTGTAAGTTCCACAGTCCCTTCTGCGACAATAAACTATTACAGCCATTGCACGGACGGAGGAATAAACAAGGGGGATGACAGCAAAGAGGACTGTGGGTCACCCTCAGTCGTGTCAGATATTGGGCCATACCAGCTTTAGTCCTCCACGATTCCTCCTCTAGCGCTGCAAGAAGTGACGGCAAAACCAGCTTCACTCCATGAGTACTCAAGTTGCTCATCACAGCTTTGGCACAGTCATCTGCAGCCTCCAAGGAGAAGAGAACATTTACGAGCTGGGTCACAACGCATGTTTTTTCCGGAGACTCAACGGCAACAAAGCCCTCACATAAAATCGTGTCTAAGTAGAATGAAGCAGCTCGCCAAGCAGCTCCCAGTTAACGGCCAATGAAGTAAGACGCTTTCATTATTAAAAGCATCGAATTGTTATTAGTGGTATCACAAGGCTAGGTCAGCCTCTCCGTTTGCCTAGGTACAAACAGTACTCACACTAGTTCCACCTCAGTTTTCCCTCAGCACTCCGTGTTCTCAGAAATTGAAGGCATCTTACCTCTCGCACGTACTGGTTCCCGTCTCCGAAACAAAGCAGCAAGTGAGGGAGCACATGAACCACATAGGGCTCAAAGAGCTTTCCAAGCATGCTGCAGAGCATCTCGAAGGCAAACAGAGCCCCTGAAGAAACAAAAGGGATAGGCAGAAGGAAATACAACTTCATCTGAAGGGGATAGAAAGAGAAGATAAAATCTGTCCAATATCTGTAGAATTTCTCCAAAAGCACTCCAATCTCACAGCTGAAAGTTTCTTGCTAGCGCTGTGGTGGGGATTTCTGGTGTCAGAAAGGACAAGAAGCCCAGCAGCATTAAAAGTATGTAACAGCCTCCTGAGTCCCTTGCTTGGGTGAGCAGAAATACGGACTGGAAATGACCAGCAGCAAAAGGAACCAGCAGGCTGTGGGCAGCCCAGCTGGAGCCAAACACGTACTGTCTCACAGGGAGCAGGAGCCCCCCTGTTAACACCTGCCTCCGAAAACAGGAGAGAGGGGCACGGGTGTACTGTGTCGGAGCAGAAACCCTTCTTCCACCACAGTGCAAATACTGCAATTTTAGGACATTATACACAAACCAACGGCCTCACAACAGACAGTTCCCATTGCCTTCTCCTCAAACTTCAGTAAAATACGCGCAGATAAACCAAGCACAGGGATTCAGGTATCATTTGATCTGATCACAGTAGTGGTGGGTAAAAGCGAAATACTACAGTCAGAGGGAAAAGCTTTTGTCCCTTACCCTCACGCCGACGGAAGTTCTTCTTGTCCTGGATAGCATCGGTCAGTGTGGTCATCATCTCCTGCTGCTTGAGAGAAAGGATGCCAAGGCCCTTCACCAGGCCTGCCAGCCCGTACGCCGCACCTTTGCGCTCAGCGTACTTATCAGACTCTAAAAGCAGCTGCATTAGCTTTTGTATCATTCCTCCGGCATCCTCCTTAATTGCAGGCACCAGAGGTGGTAAACAGCTTGCCACTGACTCTTGAACCTGCAAAACAGTCCGCCAGCTATCAGATCACAAAATATTCATCACCAATACAACTTCCCCCCAGACTGCACCCACAACAGCTTTCTGTCATCACTGACATCCCTAGAAGTACCAAAGCTTCCACACAACCTGCCTCTGTGTGGCACTGAGAACTCCTCCAAGAAGGCACCTACCTGCTGAGACGGTGTGGACAAGGCTGCTATCAGTTTGCCAACAATTGGTTTCACTTTAGGGTCACTCTTGTCCAGATGTTTTGCCAGTGAACCCATCAGAATGACCACACTTTGCCTGACAGCATCATAACTGGCATCATTAGGAGCGTTTTTCAGGAATTCTTCAAACACTGGCAAGAGAGAGTTAACATTGTCCTGAAAAACAAAACCACAGAACCTGCCACTAGAGTCCACTCAGAACGAGATCTGCTATGCTCAGTGGACTTGTTTGTTCCTCTCTGAGCTGACAAACGGAACAATCACACTCTATTTACAGTTCATTTAATGCATTTAATTCATTTACATTTCATTTAATACAGTTCATTTAAGTCACATCATATAAAACCTTGTGCCATCCCGACAAGCAACAAATACTTCCTGCTAGAGAGAAGTTAGCTCCTAAAAATTAGACCCCTCAAACCTGCCAGCAGGATGGCCTGCCAGAAGCAACGCCAGCTACCAGGCAAGACTGCTGGCCTCAACATCAGTGCCTGCTCTTCTGCTCGCTCCGTTTGCAAAGGGACAACAGAGAGAGGACAACCTTCACCCTGCTTTTCTAAGAAACAGAAGGGAAGAATGAATAATATGAAAATACTCCAATTGTCTTGGGCTTAACAGGAACACAAGGGGCTGTCTGGTCCGGAAGAGGCGACTGGCACACACAAGGAGAGCAGCAGCTGGGCAGTTTACAGCCTGCACACCTTCCCCATCCCACACTGCTGGAGGACTAGCGCTGAGGGGAAGGATGGTCTTCAATTCTCTGAATGATTTCAGTTGTCTTCAGTTTAATTAAGCAAACGATCAGCAAGCTTTCATGTTATGCTTTACAGGAGGCCTGAACAGGAAGTCTCACCTTCCCAGGATTAAAAGATGTGTGGTTCGATTTTAATTCTACTGCTTTAGGTTTATACCGTTTTAACTCCAATTAATTCAGTGCCTTTTCTCTTTTATTGCAAGGAAAGGGAAAAACCAAAAAACTATGCTCTTAGTGAATACCAGTCACTAACATAACTCCAAACACACAAAAATTCCTACTACATGGAAGGTTTTAGTTATCACGAGTAACAGCAACTTCTCAGAAAAGAAAACCAACCCAAAACAAAACCTCTGGGCTCCACCACAGCACCTACACTCTCATCCCACTTTTTTCCACTGCTAGAGAGAAGCATTCAAGACTTACTTTGCCATGAGTGTTGAGCGTCGACAGAGCCGCATCCAACATGCACTTCCTGACTTCAGGACTGCGATCATTCAGGGCATCCGGTACAAAAAACTGAAAGAGGGGCTTCACCTGAGAACTGTCCAGATGCTGTGAGAGCTTGTTGAGGGCCAAAGCTATGCCACACCTAAAAGGACGGGGAGCTTGTGAGCTTACTGACTTGAGGTCACAATCACGTTTGCTATCAGTAGGGTACTACAGAAACTGAGACAACCACTATGACAGCAAAGAGCTCCAGAGTGTCCAACCTATGTGCATTTCATTACACAACCCCATGCTGCAGGATCCCAAAAGGACGACAATCCTTCAGCCATATAGTGACTTTTATCCCCATTAAGCATTACAGATACTTGGGCCAACAAAAGCAGACATCAGGATCACCTCATCTACCACTGAAATACAGCGGCTTTACAACAAGGTACACCAGCACCAAAGAAGAGATTAGCTTAAGCCAGGTACCGAATTAAACCTGCATAGGTTTAATTCCCATTAAACCTGTATAAGCATATAAATAGGCAAAAAGTAATTATGCAAACTGGAGTTTGTCCAGTTCGTTAAGGCTCACGCTGCTGCTCTTAGAACAATCAACTGCCTGTGCAGAGGTGGGAACGCAGTAAGATAAGACAAAAATCAGACAGACAGTCTGAGAAGGACATAGAGAACACAGGACCCAATATTTTGATGGATCTGAGAGCATTTCAGTTTGGCCCGCCCAGCCTGCTCGAGGGGCACAAATATTCTCTACCAGAAGGAAGCGGGAAAGCAGCAAGTGAATACAACTCCATATATTTTGTTCTTTTAACATTCCCTCGTTTCGCCACTGCCTGAACTTCTAAACAAAAGTCTGGAACGTCTCACTTGGACACACGGGAAGCGATGAGATCAATCTGAACATGACTGTACCTTGCTTCCCACTGGTCAGGTGGTGATTCAGATATCACTCGTCCCAAAGCATCCAAAACTGGAGGTGGCCTCTGAAAGGAGAAAAAAATTTTCATCGAATGCCTTTTCCAAGGACACACACGTAGAGAACACTGTCAGCCATACCTGTAATGCCACTTCTAAAACGCTGCACAGAGGTGCGGTACTACTAGCAGAACATGGTAAAAAGCCAAGAAAGAGCTAGCTTGGGCCCAGAAAGACTTAGATTCCAGCCCCTGCTTGGCCACAGTCTTCCTGTATCACCTAAGACATATGTTCCAGCTGTGCAATGGTGCCATCACTGGTAACTGGGGAACCAAGACATGAAAGCCTGTGATAACCAAACACACAGCAACAGTGGGCTCCATGCGCATCCGGAAGACAGACAAAAGGAAAAGTGATTAATGAAAGACATAAAATATAGCAGAAGCTTGTGCCTATCAACCCCTTAGGACAAGAGCACTTACGTAGAGCTTCTCCTGGTAAATCTCCGTAAGTTTATGCATGACCTCTGCTGCTTGGTTTCGATAATGAGCTACAGCTCTGGAAAGCGCTTCAGCACCTGCTTGTCGCACTGCTTCTTCATGGTAGATGACATCTTTGATCAGCAGAGAACAGAGGTCAGGCTGCAGCTCCAGACCCATGGACTCCCACAACCTGCAGCACAACAAAGAGGTGACAGATCACCTGTCAGCAGGAGAAGCCACAGCTACAGACAGATACCAGGGCGACCTAAAGCAGCCCTTCCCCTGCAGGAGGCAAAGCCTCCGCAAGCGGAGCTCCAGGAGTCGAGCAGAAGAGAGGTCCCCGCACAATCTAATCAGCCAGGAAGAACTCTCACCTCTCTGCCAACTTCTGAATCTCATCTTCCACATCAAACTTCACTACCCAAAGGCGACGCAACAGATTCAGTCCATTCTTTTCATCACTGTCTGGGGTTGGCAGAACTATTTGTAGCTCCATCAGACCCTGAATTAGTTTACAGGAGAATCAGTGGAAAGGTCTGATTTTAGAAACAGATACTGTGAGACAATTAAAACCTTTTACAAGTTCAGCTCTCGGTGGTTGCAAGTGGCAAAATTCGTTTGCTTGTGCAGATGAAGGACTGCCTGTTGCTAATCGGTGAGATGGTGAATCTCAGGAACAATGCTCTGTAGGCAGGCTGCAGAGGCAGCTAGGCACTAGCTTCTGCTCTGCTGGCTGGAGTCTTTTCTGCTTTTTCAGCTCAGGTGAGCTAAGCTGAAATTTGTTTCTTGGCAAATGAAACTAAGCACCTTTTGGGTTTATTTTTTCTTGTTTTTTGTTCTAAGCCCCCCAGGAATACTGGACTCAATACAGACATAGGGATTTTTTTGACAGCTTCTCTCTTTAAGACTAAGTTCCGTGCAATTGTAAATAGAAGGTGTTAAGTTGTCATAATTACACCTGTTTTAACAAAATGAAGGTATGGAAAAACCAGAGCACCTCTTTTTGCAAGACAAATCTAGCACAAAGAGCATTACTTAGAGCATTACTGCTCAGCAGCGACTGCCGCCTCCTGCAGACACACTGCCAAGGACTGGCTTCACAGCTGAAGCCTCTCCATCGCTGTTGGAGAAGATCCACCTCTCAAAAAATTCAGGAATTCAGTGTGATCCTGAGTGATTCCCACTTACCCTGAGAGCTGCATCTCGAACATTCATGCATGGAGATTGCAGGGCCTGAAGTAACACGTTGATCTCCTCTTGTTCTGCATAGGCACAGCCATCCTCCCCACTGCTGCTTGTGCACAGGGCGGTCAGTGCATTGGAAGCCAAAACCTAAAATGCCAAGAGGAAGTATGAGAGATGCCACCACTGCCTTCCGCTGCTGGGAATTCGGTGAAAGCAAGGGTGAGGGCTGAGTGCTATCACAAGAGAAGAAACGCTCAAAGAGCACTGACAAGGCTTCATGACAAAACCAAGAACTGATGAGTTCAGTCCAACCCTTTGCCCTTTTGTTATTGACCTTTCTGCCACCTCAACCCTTAGAACAAACTCTCAGGAAGAGACTACTCAACTTCTTCCACAAAGCAAGGCCTTAGAGAAGGAATAACATGTCACCTGTGGAAAACTGAAGAACATATTTGATGCAATAAAAATGCACAGGAAACAAAGGACTTTATCCCAAAAAGAATACCACAAACATAGGAGAAATTTGGAAATTTTGGTAAACCACCAGCCTCAGAGACTTAAACCATGTGGGTGTGTTTCCCTCAGTTAGAAACTTAGGCAGAATCCTCACGATGGTTACGAAGAAAAGGGCTCACCTGTAACCGCGGAGAACCCGTTCCTATCACCTGCGTCAGCAGAACCAGCATGTCCCTCCGAGGCAGCAACTCTGGGCCGTTCTGGAAGGTTGGGGGAGAAAGGCAGAGGGAGGAGAAAAAGCCTTATGCCTTGTGACTCTAAATCACCTTGCCTGTGTATGACACTCCTTACAAAAATCCCAGTCAAAACCCAGGGCTGGACAGGTAACCAAAACCTGTGACAGAAAACAACCTTACATTGTTAACTTTAACTTGCTGAATTAATCTGCTCTGTCCAGTTCACACACCAGCTGTTTTATCCCGTGCCTCATCTGCCCAGCTGTTGAAGGAGCTCATCTCACCCCCACAGCTCCAGCTTACCTCGTCCACCAGCAGGGCCTGGCCAGTTGCTGATGATCTCAGCTGAGCATGGACTGTAAGGATCTGCAGAATCTTGACCAGAAACTCCTCCTTGTCTTCACCGTCATGAGATGTCTCAGTCATAACAGTCTTCAGCAGAGGAAAGACTAAGGAAAACGCTGGAGCTGATAATGGGGCCGCACCTGCAAACAGGAAAAGTGATGCAGTGAGCATAGCTGACAGCGTTATTTTCCCAAAAGCTGTAACTTCTGTGCTTAGCGTACCGACTGGTGTACAACGTACACCCTGGCAGCACAGACTGGGTATGGCCAGCTTCAGCCTCGGGTACAAACACGCTAAGTGAGCCTAGGTAATTCTGCATCCCTGAAAACACCCCATCTGAAGGACCCTGTCCCGTGTGTATCTGAACTTTCCCCAATCCTCAGCCTGTTCAAAGCAGCACACGCAGCCAGACCCATCTAGCCTCCACTTAACGACAGCTCCAACCGTGACATTTGGCACCTCAGGGATAGGTTAATGGTTGGACTTGATGATCTTAAGGGTCTTTTCCAACCTAAATGATTCTGTGATTCTACCTAACGTTGTTCTTGCTTGCTACACTAATGAACTGTCTTTAAAGCCACATCAGGATTCCAAATTGGTTCCAGTGCTCCAACAGAGCAAAAACACACACTGCAATGAAATCAAAACAATTCAGTGGATTTAAGTAGACAGACAGGGAAAACCGAGGTTTTGTCTATGCTGGAAATACCTGCAGGCAGGGCGGGACGGGATGCAAAATTAAATCCATCACATAACCAAAGCTGAAATAAAATCTATTATCTAAAGTGCATTATGTCTGTGTGTGCACTCTGAGAATTAAAATTAAACTAACTAAATAAAACTATCACCAATTTTACTCCTGAGCAGGAGGATCCACACAGGGATCTGATACAATTTAACTAACGAACTTCTAAAGTTCATTTGTCCCAAAGCAGGGGCCCATTTGCCAGCTATATTCCCTTTCAACACTTCCTACCAGCCCAGCTAACCTGTCCTTCTGGTCCTCAGCTGGATTCCTGAGAACGAGGTTCTTCTGACCCCAGTACAACTCTCAGCTCCCTTCCCTCCTTGAAAACATTAAAGCTTCTGGATTCCCATTGTTAAAGACCTTGATTCTTCCTTCTCACAGAGGCTTGGCTATGGGACAACAAATGCTTCTACCAGCCCTCCAGTTACTCCAGTGAAACCTCAAGCCCTAGACATCCAGGGAAAACGTTTGCTTTCCACACCCTCTCTGTGCCGTCGGAGAATGCCGGATTTTAAATCTAAGATGCCGATGAAGAGCACTGCAGATACAACCCTGCAGCATTAGTCAGCTTATGTAGGACACGATACCGCAAAAGTAGTTCAAGGGGGAAATATTAAATACCAAACACTCGGTGAGCTCTGAACTATTTAACGTGAACAGCTTAGGTAAAACCCCCTCCATTTCTGATGTGGGGTTTTTCTTGCCATTTCCTCAGTATCTGTTTACTTTTACACTTTCTTTTTTTCACCTTTTCTTTTTAATTATTAGCCATATATTTTTAAGCTTAAGCAACTATCCCTCCATAAGCAGCAGGAGGAAGAAAGCCTCATCTAAGAAGACAAATGTTCTATTATCCCCGTAGCTGGTATTGACCACTGGGAAAAAGATTACAAAATGTGTCTTGGCATTTCAGCAATGAATGCTAAATTTTATCATCCACATTCTAATGAGGGATGGTTTCTCTTAGGGCTCATGGAAACTTAAGAAACTAATCGCTACTACATAATATTGCAAGATGACATTCCAAAGAACTTTGAAAAAGAGGTAAATTTATTTGGGAAAGTAACTTGACTTGTCCAAGAAAGTGCCACGGAATCTACCTCCTTTCTCTTGCAGAAGTGAAAAAAAAAAAAAATCAAATATTCACTTAAGCACTGTTGAAACG
>NW_010427425.1:14121-17606 GCF_000710305.1 Buceros rhinoceros silvestris | reverse complement strand
ACTTTCTGGAAATAAGCCTGAAAATGGATTCAAATGCTAATGAACTTGCACTTACTAAGGAAACAAATTACACAGTGGAGACCCTGAATTATCACTGAGAGGTTCAGCACTGAGGAGGTGCTCAACACCGTCAGCTGCGGCTGCTCAGCCACGATGACTACACGTGCCACAGCCACACAACCGCGGATCCGACCGGCAACAGAACAGTGAGAGAGCTGAACTACTGCGTAAGGGACCAGGGGAAGCCTCCGCTTCCTTTAAAAAATTACAAACCATCTACCACAGCAGCTTTCGACTGAGCTGGATGATGAAGGACCCCAAAGCCCGGACGAGCTGCCTCTGTCACTACGGGACACCAGGCCTGAGCCATCCTTGCCTCCAAAGGAAGCAGCGCTACCCTGCCTCTCCTGTCCTGTTGTCTTCAGTGCACTGGCACGGGCACTTGCGTACCCCATTGTGAAGCAGGTTCTGGAAGTGATCTAGATTAAAACTAACCCACTGGGGGAAAAAAATAAAAATAAAAAAATCAAGGGTTTCATTTTAACCCAGCGCATATTCTTGCACTGTAAAAGTGTGGGAACTAACTGCTGCTTCTACAACTGTGCCAGAATAAAATATTCATGAACTGCAGCACCACATAGCAAACAAGCAGAGGCCACAGGCACTTCACTGCTGAGATCGCAGACAACAAGAAATTACTTTGTCTTAGTTTCACTGAATCACTTCAGCTAAGTGGTGTTGAAAGGTAGGAACTGTCCTTGGCAAAGATAAGCCTTAATTTCACTTTTTTTAAGAATAAATACTGTTATTTCATTTCTACTCTTACTGTATTTGCAACATCAATCCTATACTTTTGCTGCAAAAAAAACCCAAAAGCAAGGTTTTTCATATGTGTGAAGACTCATCCAATTAAAAAGAAAGAAGTGAAGTCTCACCTGTAAAGTATTATACAAACCATCCAAACTAAAACAGCTCACAGAGTTATTGGGGGGCAGGGGGAGGGTCAGAGCGATCCACAATACTTCTCACCTGGCTCTCCCTTGCCTGTTCGGCTAGGAATGGTGTGGGCATGCAGCAAGCTCACAACTCTGTTCAGAGCAGTAGGCAGCTCTTCTTGACACCAGGACTCATCTAACTCACACTCTGGTTTCATCAGGCGCAAGGTCACGTGGCTCACTAAAGTACCTGGTACCAAAGAATAAAGACTCCATGAGACGACTAAACCCAAACATTTCTTAAGAGAGAAAAATTCCCCAGGAACGCAGACCCGAGAATTATAACAGAGGTCTGGGCGACTGCCCAGGCTGCACACGAGGCACAGAGGAGGAAGCACAGCCCCAAGGCTTTTGCAGCACAGCTTTCTTCACAACAGTTACATGTGCGAGGTAACACTCGCATCCCCCAAACTCTGCACGGGGCAGACAGTCCCACTGCGACACGGGCTACTGAGAGGCCATCACAGTGACCAGACAACGCCCTGTCTCTGCACCCAGTGCTATCCAGCAGTAGGATCTCTGGGATGTCACAGTCACCTCCCTAAGCACTGTTTCAGGGTGGTTTTAACTCTTGGCTTTCTGTGGTAGTTGGTCGTGATCCACAGCTTAAGAGCAAGGATTTTCACCTGTCCTTAAACAGCAACTGCAAATACTAACCAAAGGTTTTCAGTCGAGCAGGCATGACACAGGAAGCTAAGGAAAGAAAAGGATCCTTAATCCTTGGAGCAGCCAAAGGTGACCGAAAAAGTGGCAAGAAGGAACTGATGAGACCAGGGATGTACTGAGTTAGACCAGGTGGCTTTCTCTTTATAACAGTGTCCAGGAGTCCTAGGGCTGTTTCCAGCTCATTATCAAGCTGTAAGAGAAACATTTCAAAAGGTTACCATAAAAACTCCATTGGGAAAAAAATCAAGTAGTTAAATAGAATTTCTAATGAAAGAAATTACTATGTTATTGCCAAATATTCTCTAGGCTACTCCATTTTCCTTTTACTGAAATGACTTGGGTCACAGCAGCTGCAGAGTTGGCAAAAAAAGACCATCAGAACTTACCTCCTTCAGCCGTTTTCTTATCTGAGACTCCCTTTCCAGCTGTGCATGCATCAGCTCCTTCTGCTTGCTAGTCAGCTGCACCTCATCCTTTATTCCTTTCTTCTTCTTTATTTCCTGCAGTAGAGCGCCATGGACATTATTAACCAGGAGCTACTGACACCACCTCTTCAAAGAGGTAGAGAAGAAAGCTGGACACATTGTGGTTTTTTGCTATTTACTTTCAGAACAGTATCAAAATATTCTTCCAAGCACATCACTCTTAAGTGAAGACATGAAATGGAAATCAGCAGGTTAACAACACCTGGTGTCCCACTAGCAGCATAACACCAGTTTCTCCCACACTTAAATGGGTCACAAATTATTTTATATAATTAAGAAGAGCTCTCCATCTCTTTCTACAGTGGATGGGCATGTCATCCTTCCCCAAACAGAGGGCAACCTTTCATAAAAGAATGCTCCAGTTAACCCAGTACGTTCCCTTCCTTTCACCAAATTCTCCCCCCAGCTACACCCATTCCTCTGGGCACACTGAACAGAACTGCTGGCTGTCGACAAGACAGGAGCACCTCTTTAACAGCCCCCACTGCAAAAGTTACACGAGACACATTGAACAAGAGAGGAAGAGAAAAAACAGCTATTACCAACTAGTAAGCATGCTCACAAACAAGCGGAATACCACATACACTGATAAAAATGCAGGTATAAGAGAAAAGAAGCGAATAAATAGAGATATAAGAGAAGATAACATTTAGGTATTCAAAGAAGTTCAGAGAATCTTTCCCCACAGGGTACACAGCTACGGCAGCAGCCATGCAACGAAACAGATGAGAGCAGTGAAGACTCTGACCAGCCTGGCTTTCCTGTTCCCATCAACTCACCTCCTTCAGCTCCAGCTCAATGATTTGTTCCTTGAAGGAATAAGCTTTGTTCTCCCTCTTCATGTTAGCCTTTTTCATACTATCCTGTTGAGCACTGAGAATAAAAAGCGGAGAAAAAAAGTCAGCACTGCTCTGGATGTTGACCCAGGCACACAGATCTGGGAACTCCTGTCCAGAATGAGCATCTGACAAACCCACTCGCCCACTGGCTAGATGCCAGCAGCAACTGATCCCCAAGTGCACAGAAAAAAGAAACTATAAAGTCTTGCCTTTGTATGATAGATTTGTCATACAGTTCTCCCTCTGGTGTCCTCATGATGGCAAATTCCTCCCGAGTAACCTGGCACAAAGCTGGATTCTCCATCGAAGCTGAGATAGTGCTGATGAGCTGTGGGAGCACTCTACCAGGTGAAAGCAGAGAGAGAGATCCCACTGCGTTCATAGATGACTATCAAGAAAACAAAGGCAAAACCATTATTATCAGTATTCCTTGAAATTGTCTCCAAAAAGCATGCCCTGTTCAGGCAGCCCACATTATGCTCTAATTCCTTGTTCAGCAG